>NC_087508.1:758432-838318 GCF_036417665.1 Passer domesticus | reverse complement strand
ATTTTGGGTTCCAATTCCTGTTTTTTGGGTTCCAAATCCCTTGGGAATGGGGCAATTCCCCAGAATTCCCGTTTTTTGGGTTCCAAATCCCCCGGGAATATCCCTAAATCCCCTGGGAAAGGGGAATCCCCAGGAATTCCCAAATTTTGGGTTCCAAATTCCCCTAGGAATGTCCTTAAATCCCCCGGGAATGGAGGAATTCCCAGTAATTCCCAATTTTTGGGTTCCAAATCCCTTGGGAATGGGGGAATTCCACGGTTTTTGGGTTCCAAATTCCGTTTTTTCCCCCAGTGATCAACAAATACAAACGGCGGCGATTCCAGAAAACCAAAAACCTCCTGACGGGGAGACCGAGGCCGACCCCGAGATGATCAAGGTGGGAATTCCCGGAGTTGGGGTTTGGGGGATTTTCGGGGATTTTTTGGGGATTTTTTGGGATTTTTTGGCGGGATTTTTAGTGATTTTTTTTTTTATTTTGGGAAATTTTTGGGGGATTTTTGGTGGATTTTTTGGGAATTTTTGGGGGATTTTTAAAATTTTTTTAGGGATATTTGGGGGGTGAATTTTTGGGGGGTTTTTTGGGGTCTTTTGATTTTTGGGGATTTGGGGGAAGATTTTAGGGAATTTTTTGGGGGATTTTTAGGGATTCTTTGAGATTTTGGGGGGGATTTTTTAGGATTTTTTGGGGGTTTTTAATGGGGATTTTTAGGGATTTTTGGGGGGTTTTGGGATTTTTTTATGATGTTTTTGGTGGTTTTGGGGGGATTATTGTGGGGATTTTTAAGGACTTTTTTTATTTTTAGGGATTTTTGGGGGATTTTTTGTTTTGGTTTTTTTTTGGGGGGGGGGATTTTTAGGGGTTTTTGTGGATATTTTAGAATTTTTGGGGATTTCAGGGGGGATTTTTGGGGATTTTTAGGTTTTTGGGTTTTTTTGGGGGGGGGGGGTGTGATTTTTAGGGATTTTTTGGGGATTTTTTTGGGATTTGGTGACGATTTGGGGATTTTCCCTTGCAGAGGGCCAAAAATTCCATTTTTTCCTCCTATTTTGGGATTTTTCTCTCCCCTTCCAAAATCCAAGACTGGACTTTTGGGATTTGGTGCTGGATTCCTCCTTTTCCCACCGCATTTTTTGCGTCTTTTGGGATTTTTTGGCATTTTTTGGGGGGGATTTGGTGACAGTTTGGGGATTTTCCCTTGCAGAGAGCCAAAAATTCCATTTTTTCCTCCTTTTTGAGTCTTTTCCCTCCATTTCCAAACTCCAGGACTGGATTTTTGGGCTTTGGGGTTGGGTTTTCCCTTTTCCCACCCTGTTTTTTTGCATATTTTGGGATTTTTGGGGATTTTTTGGGGATTTGGTGACAATTCGGGGGATTTTCCCTTGCAGAGAGCCAAAAATTCCATTTTTTCCCAATTTTTGAGTCTTTTCCCTCCATTTCCAAACTCCAGGACTGGATTTTTGGGCTTTGGTCTTCAGTTTCCCCTTTCCCCTTTTCCCACTCCTTCTTTTTGGTGTTTTTTTTGGGATTTTTTTTGGATCTGCTGACAGTTGTGGGATTTTCCTTTGCAGAGAGCCAAAAATCCCATTTTTTCCCAATTTTTGAGTCTTTTCCCTCCATTTCCAAACTCCAGGACTGGATTTTTTGGGCTTTGGGGTTGGGTTTCCCCTTTTCCCACCCTGTTTTTTTGTGGGTTTTTGGGGGTTTTTTTGGGGGGATTTGGTGACAGTTTGGGATTTTCCCTTGCAGAGGGCCGAGGATTTCGGGCCGGTCGAGGTCATCTCGCACTGGCACCCCAACCTGACCATCAACATGGTGGATGACCACACGCCCTGGGTCAAGGGCAGCGTGCCCCCGCCCCTGGACCAGTGTGAGCAGCACAATTCCCAGTTTTTCCTGGGAAAATTCCCCCAAAAAATGAAAAATTCCCCCAAAAATTGAAAAATTCCCGTTAAAAACGGGGCTGGTTTTGGGGTTTGAAGGGCTCCAGTTCATCCCAGTTCATCCCAGTTCCTCCCCTGGTCAAGGGCAGCGTGCCCCCGCCCCTGGACCAGTGTGAGCAGCACAATTCCCAGTTTTCCTGGGAAAATCCCCATAAAAAATGAAAATTTCCCAAAAAATGGAAAAATTCCTATTAAAAACGGGGTCGGTTTGAGGTTTGAGGGGCTCCAGTTCATCCCAGTTCCTCCCAGTTCCTCCCAGTCCCTCCCATTCCCAATCCCGTTCGTCCCAATGGATTAATTCCCATTATTAATGAATTTATTCCTGTTATTAATCAACTCATTCCCATTATTAATGAATTAATTCCCATTATTATTTTTCCCATTCCCAACCCCATTTTCCCCCATTTTTCACATTTATTTTCCCATTTCCCCCCATTTATTCCCCATTTTTTCCCCATTTCTCCCCATTTATTCCCCATTTCTCCCCATTTATTCCCATTTTCCCCATTCCCAACCCCTTTTTCCCCCCATTTCTCCCCATTTATTCCCATTTTCCCCATTCCCAACCCCTTTTTCCCCCCATTTCTCCCCATTTATTCCCCATTTCCCCCATTTTCCCCATTTTCCCCATTCCTAACCCCATTTTTTCCATTTATTCCCATTTTCCCCCATTCCCAACCCATTTTCTCCCCATTTCCCCCCACATTTCCCCCATTTCCCCCCATTTCCCCATTTTCTCCCCATTTCCCCCATTTCCCCCATTTTCCCCATTTCCCCCCCATTTATTCCCATTTCCCCATTTCCCAACACCTTTTTTTTCCCAATTTCTCCCCAATTCCCCCATTTTCCCCATTTCCCCCCATTTTCTCCCCATTTCTCCCCCTTTCCCCCCATTTTGCCCATTTATTTCCCCTTTTCCCCCCATTTCCCCCATTTTCTCCCCATTTCCCCCCATTTTAATCCCATTTTCCCCCACTTTTCCCATTTATTCCCCATTTCCCCCCATTTTTTCCCATTTATTCCCCATTTATTTCCCCCCATTCCCCCCATGTAATTTTCTCCATTTCCCCCCCATTTCTCCCCATTTCCCCCATTTTCCCCATTTCCCCCCATTTTTTCCCCATTTTCCCCCCATTCCTTCCCATTTTTCCCCCCCATTTTCTCCCCACTTTCCCCCATTTCCCCCATTTCCCCCACACATTTCCCCCCATTTTCTCCCCATTTCCCCCCTTTTTTTCCCCATTTTCCCCCTTTTTTTCCCCCATTTCCCCCCATTCCCCCCATTTATTTCCCCATTTCCCCCCATTTTCTCCCACTTTCCCCCATTTATTTCCCATTTCCCCCCATTTATTCCCCATTTCCCCCCTTTTTTTCACCCATTTTTCCCCCTTTTTTTCCCCCATATCTCCCCCCATTTATTTCCCAATTTCCCCCCTTTTTTCCCCCATTCCCCCCATTTATTCCCCATTTTCCCCATTTTTTCCCCATTTTTTCCCCCTTTTTTCCCCATTTTTCCCCCCCCCAGACGTGAAGTTCGACGCGCTGAGCGGGGACTATTTCCCCATCCTGTACTTCAACGACTACTGGAACCTGCAGCGGGATTACTTCCCCATCAACGAGAGCGTGCGGCGCCTGCCCTTCCGTCTGTCCTTCTGTCCGCTCTCCCTGTGGCGCTGGCAGCTCTACGCGGCCCAGAGCTCGCGCAGCCCCTGGAACTTCCTGGGCGAGGACCTCTACGAGCAGAGCGACGAGGAGCAGGACTCCGTCAAGGTGGGAATTACAATTTCGAATTTTTCTACAATTTTCCCTGATTTTCCCCCCAATTTTCCCCGGTTTTTCCCTATTTTTCCTCATTTTTCCCTGATTTTCCATTGATTTTTTGACAATTTTTCCTGATTTTTCTGCAATTTTCCCCAATTTTTCTACAATTTTTTCCCATTTTTTCTCATTTTTTTACGATTTTTCCTGATATTTTTACAATTTTCCCAATTTTTCCTGATATTTTTACAATTTTCCCAATTTTTTCCTGATATTTTACGATTTTCCCCGATTTTTCTATGATTTTTCCTAGTTTCCCCCAGTTTTTTCCCCAATTTTCCCAGTTTTTTCCTGATTTTTAAACAATTTTTCCCAATTCACCCCAATTTTCCCTGATTTTCTCGAGTTTTTCCCCAATTTTCCCTGATTTTTCTGTGATTTTTCCCTTTTCCCCCCGATTTTTTCTGGGTTAATTTAGGAATTTAGTGCAGATTTTTTCCAGTTTTTTTGAGGTTTGGTGCAGATTTTTCCCCGGGTTTTTTAGAGGTTTAGTGCAGGTTTTTCCCAATTTTTCTGGGTTTTTGGGTTTTTACGCGGCCCACGAGCTCGCGCAGCCCCTGGAACTTCCTGGGCGAGGCCCTCTGCGAGCAGAGCGACGAGGAGCAGGACTCCGTCAAGGTGGGAATTTCCACTTTTGAAATTTTCTACAATTTTCCCTGATTTTTTCCTGATTTTTCCCCAATTTTTCACTGATTTTTGACAAATTTTCCCTATTTTTCTGCAATTTTTCCTGATTTCCGCCTGATTTTTCTCTGATTTTTGACAAAATTTCCCAATTTTCCCGCATTTTTTCTGATTTCCATCTGATTTTTCATTGATTTTTGGACAGTTTTTCCCATTTTTTTCTGCAATTTTGACTGATCTTTCCCTGATTTCCCCCAAGTTTGCCCCAATTTTCCCCAGGTTTTCATTCTTCTGAGTTCTTTTAAGTTCAGTACAGGTTTTTTTCAGGTTTCTTAGGGGTTTAGTGCAGATTTTTCCCAATTTTTCCAAATTTTTTCTTGATTTTCCCGGGTTTTTTAGAGGTTTTAGTGCAGGTTTTTCCCAATTTTTGGGGGGTTTTTTGGGGTTTTCACGCGGCCCAGAGCTCCAGGAGGCCCCTTGGAACTTCCTGGGCGAGGCCCTCTGCGAGCAGAGCGACGAGGAGCAGGACTCCCTCAAGGTGGGAGTTCTTTTTTTTAATTTTCCACTTTTTTCTTCCTGATTTTTCCCCCAATTTTCCCTGATTTTTTCCTGATTTTTCCACAATTTTCCCTGATTTTTCCCAATTTTTCCTGATTTTTCTGAGGTTTTTTGGGACTTAGGGAGGATTTTTTTCAATTTTTCCCATTTTTCCCAATTTTTTAACAATTTTTCCCAATTTTTCTACAATTTCCCATGATTTTTCCCCAATTTTTTGTTGATTTTTTTCCCCCTTTTTTCCCAATTTTCCCCCGATTTTCCCCAGGTTTTCCTATGATTTTCCCCCATTTTTCCCCTGATTTCTCCCAATTTTCCCTGAATTCCCATTTTTTCCCCATTTTCCCCCATTTTTCCCCCGTTTTTTCCCATTTCCCCCATTTCCCCCCCTTTTTTCCCTGTTTTTTCCCATTTTCCCTGTTTTTTCCCATTTTTCCTCATTTTCTCACCGTTTTTCCCCATTTTTCCCGTTTTTTCCCATTTTTCCACATTTTTTCCCCATTTTTTCCCATTATTTCCCGTTTTTTCCCATTTTTCCCCTTTTTTCCCCATTTTTTCCCATTATTTCCCGTTTTTTCCCCCGTTTTCCCCATTTTCCCCACTTTTTCCCCATTTTTCCCCTTTTTTTCCCATTTTTCCCCATTTTTTCCCCATTCCCATTTCCCCCCGTTTTTTCCCATTTTTCCCCGTTTTCCCCCATTTTTTTGCCATTTTCCCCCATTTTTTTCCCCATTTCCCCCATTTTTCCCCGTTTTCCCCCCATTTTTTCCCCATTTTTTCCCATTTTCTCCCCATTTTCCCCCCGTTTTTTCCCGTTTTCCCCCATTATTTCCCATTTTTCCCCGTTTTTTCCCCATTTTTCCCCCATTTCCCCCCATTTTCTCATTTTCTCCCCATTTTCCTCCCGTTTTCCCCCCCTTTTCTCCCTGTTTCGCCCCGTTTTTTCTGGTTTTCCCATTTTCCTCCCGTTTTTCCCCGTTTTCCCCATTTTCTCCTCATTTTCTCCCCATTTTCCCCATTTTTCCCCGTTTTTTTCCCCCATTTTTCCCCATTTTCCCCCTTTTTCTCCCCATTTTCCCCCCCTTTTCCCCCCATTTTCTCCCCGTTTTCCCCCCATTTTTCCCCATTTTCTCCCCATTTTTTCCCCATTTTCTCCCATTTTCTCCCCATTTCCCCCCATTTCCCCCCATTTTTCCCCATTTTCTCCCCATTTTCCCCCCTTTCCCCCCATTTTCTCCCCGTTTTCCCCCATTTCCCCCCATTTTTCCCCATTTTCCCCCCCTTTCCCCCCATTTTCTCCCCGTTTTCCCCATTTTCTCCCCCATTTTCTCCCCATTTCCCCCATTTTCCCCATTTTTCCCCCATTTTCTCCCCGTTTTCCCCCATTTCCCCCATTTTCTCCCCGTTTTCCCCATTTCCCCCCATTTTTCCCCATTTCCCCCATTTTCTCCCCATTTCCCCCATTTTCCCCATTTTCCCCCATTTTCCCCCATTTTCCCCATTTTCCCCCGTTTCCCCCCCAGGTGGCTCTGCTGGAGACCAACCCGTACCTGCTGGCTCTCACCATCGTCGTCTCCATCGTGCACAGCGTCTTCGAGTTCCTGGCCTTCAAAAACGGTGACAATTCCCAAAATTCCCCAAATTCCCCAAATTCCCCAAATTCCCACTTTTCCCAACTTTAATCCCCGTTCCCACAGACCCAGCCCCGTTTCTTTCCCTTTCTTCTGTTTTTTCCTCGTTTTTTTCTGCATATTTCCCTCCTTTTTTTCCTCCTTTTTTCCTTTTTCCTCCTTTTTTCCTTTTTCCTCCTTTTTTCCTTTTCCCTCCTTTTTTCCTTTTTCCTAATTGTTTCATTTTTTCCTTATTTTTTCGTAATTTTTTTCCTCATTTTCTCCTCATTTTAGCCTCATTTTCTCCTCCTTTTATCCTTTTTCCTTTTTTTCCCTCATTTTTTCCTCTTTCTCATTTTTCCCTGCTTTTCCCTAATTTTTTCCTTTTTTTTCCTTTTTTCTTATTTTTTCCTCATTTTCCTTGTTTTTTCCTCATTTTTTCCTCTTCACCTCATTTTTTAGTTCTTTCCACTTTTTCCCTCCTTCTTCCTCATTTTTTCTTTGTTGTTCCTCATTTTTCTCTTTTTTCCTCTTCTTTTCCAATTTTTACTTCATTTTTCCCTCCTTTTATCCTCATTTTTCCCTCATTTTTCCTCCTTTTTTCCTCTTCTTTTCCTCTTTTTCTTCCTCATTTTATCCTCCTTTTTTTCTTGGTTTTTCCTAATTTTTCCCTCTTTTTATCCTCATTTTTTCTACTTCTTTTTCCTCATTTTTTCTTCCTTTTTTCCTCATTTTTCCCTAATTTTTCTCTGGAATTCTTGGCTTTGAGGAGCTGCAATTCCCTTTTCCTGCCCCTTCCGATGGGAATTTCTCCTGGATTTCCTTTTCCCACCTTTTCCCTCCATTCCCAATGGGAATTTTTCCCCCAAATCCCCATTTCCCTCCATTCCCATTGGGAATTTCTCCTGGAATTCCTTTTCCCACCTTTTCCCTTCCCTCCTAATGGGAATTTTTCCCCAAAATCCCTTTTCCCACCCCTTCTCTCTTCATTCCCAACTGGAATTTTTGCCCAAATCCCATTTCTGACCCTTTCCCTCCATTCCCAGTGGGATTTTTCCCCCAAAATCCCCCCAATTCCCGCCCGGAATTCCCAGAATTCCCGTTTTTCCCGCAGACATCCAGTTCTGGAACAGCCGGCAGTCCCTGCAGGGGCTCTGCAATTCCCAAATCCCATTTCTGACCCTTTCCCTCCATTCCCAGTGGGATTTTTCCCCCAAAATCCCCCAAATTCCCCTGATTCCCGCCCAGAATTGCCAGAATTCCCGTTTTTTGCAGACATCCAGTTCTGGCACAGCCGGCAGTCGCTGCAGGGGCTCTGCAATTCCCCATTTCTGACCCTTTTTGCTTCCCTCATAGTGCAATTTTTCCCCCCAAATCCCCAAATCTGACCCTTTCCCTCCATTCCCAGTGGGATTTTTCCCCCAAAATCCCCCAAATCCCCCCGATTCCAGCCCGGTATTCCCAGAATTCCCGTTTTTTGCAGACATCCAGTTCTGGCACAGCCGGCAGTCGCTGCAGGGGCTCTGCAATTCCCAAATCCCATTTCTGACCCTTTCCCGGCATTCCCAGAATTCCCGTTTTTCCGCAGACATCCAGTTCTGGCACAGCCGGCAGTCGCTGCAGGGGCTCTGCAATTCCCAAATCCCATTTCTGACCCTTTCCAATGGGATTTTTCCCCCAAATCCCCATTTCTGACCCTTCCCAGTGGGATTTTCCCTGAATTCCCGCCCGGCATTCCCAGAATTCCCGTTTTTTCCCGCAGACATCCAGTTCTGGCACAACCGGCAGTCGCTGCAGGGGCTCTCTGCAATTCCCCATTTCTGACCCTTTTCCCTTCCCTCCTAATGCAATTTTTTCCCCCAAAATCCCCCATTTCCCTCCATTCCCAGTGGGATTTTTTCCCCAAATCCCCCCGATTCCCGCCCAGCATTCCCAGAATTCCCGTTTTTCCCGCAGACATCCAGTTCTGGAACAGCCGGCAGTCGCTGGAGGGGCTCTCGGTGCGCTCCGTGTTCTTCGGGGTGTTCCAGTCGCTCGTGGTGCTGCTCTACATCCTGGACAACGAGACCAACGTGGTGGTGCAGCTCAGCGTGCTCGTGGGGCTGCTCATCGACCTCTGGAAGATCACCAAGGTCATGGACGTCAGGGTCAGTCTGGGGCAAAAAAACGGGGAAATTGGGAAAAACGGGAAAAAATGGGAAAAAACGGTGAAAAAATGGCGAAAAAACGGCCAAAAACGGCCCAAAAACGGGGGAAAGGAGCTCAGCGTGCTCGTGGGGCTGCTCATCGACCTCTGGAAGATCACCAAGGTCATGGACGTCAGGGTCAGTCTGGGGCAAAAAACGGGGAAATTGGGAAAAACGGGAAAAAATGGGAAAAAACTGTGAAAAAATGGCGAAAAAACGGCCCAAAAACGGCCCAAAAACGGGGGAAAGGAGCTCAGCGTGCTCGTGGGGCTGCTCATCGACCTCTGGAAGATCACCAAGGTCATGGACGTCAGGGTCAGTCTGGGGCAAAAAACGGGGGAAATTGGGAAAAACGGGAAAAAAAGGGAAAAAAACGGTGAAAAAATGGCGAAAAAACGGCCAAAAATGGCCCAAAAAACGGGGGGAAAGGAGCTCAGCGTGCTCGTGGGGCTGCTCATCGACCTCTGGAAGATCACCAAGGTCATGGACGTCAGGGTCAGTCTGGGGCAAAAAACGGGGAAATTGGGAAAAACGGGAAAAAATGGGAAAAAAACGGTGAAAAAATGGCGAAAAAAACGGCCAAAAACGGCCTAAAAACGGGGGAAAGGAGCTCAGCGTGCTCGTGGGGCTGCTCATCGACCTCTGGAAGATCACCAAGGTCATGGACGTCAGGGTCAGTCTGGGGCAAAAAACGGGGAAATTGGGAAAAACGGGAAAAAATGGGAAAAAACGGTGAAAAAATGGCGAAAAAACGGCCAAAAATGGCCCAAAAACGGGGGAAAGGAGCTCAGCGTGCTCGTGGGGCTGCTCATCGACCTCTGGAAGATCACCAAGGTCATGGACGTCAGGGTCAGTCTGGGCAGAAAAACGAGGAAATCGGGAAAAACGGGAAAAACGGCCGAAAAAATGGGGAAAAACAAGTTAAAAATGGTGAAAAAATGGGAAAAAATCAGCTGAAAAATGGGGGGAAGGGAAAAAAATGGGGGGGAAATGGGAAAATAAAGGCAAAAAACATGGGGAAAATGGGGGGAAAATGTGGGGAAAACTGAGAAAAAATGGGGAAAAAGCGGGAAAAAATTGGGAAAAAAAGGGGGAAAATAGGGGGCAAATGGTGGAAAAAATGGAGGAAAAACCAGGAAAAATAGGGAAAAAATGGGGGAAAAAAACAGGAAAAATAGGGAAAAAATGGGGGAAAAAACAGGAAAAAAAAGGGGGGAAAACGGGAAAAAAATGGGGAAAAACAGGAAAAAAATTGGGAACAAAAAGGGAAATAATGGGGGGGAAATGGTGGAAAAATGGGGGAAAAAACAGGAAAAAAAAAGGGAAAAAAAAGGGGGAAAACGGGGAAAAATGGGGAAAAACAGGGAAAAAATGGGAAAAATGGGGGAAAATTTTTTTTTTTTATTTCCCCATTTTCTTGAGGGATTTATTTTGGATTTCCCGAGGGTTAATATGGGATTTTTTGCAGGGTTAATTTAGGATTTTTGTGTAGAGGTTTTTAATTTGGATTTTCCAGAGGGTTTATTTTGGATTTCCCCATTTTCCCCAGGGTTCATTTGGGATTTTTTTGAGTTAATTTGGGATTTTCCCGGAGAGGTTTTTTTTTTGGATTTCCCCATTTTCCTGAGGGATTTATTTGGGATTTCCCGAGGGTTCATTTGGGATTTTTTGCGGCGTTAATTTGGGATTTTCCCAGACAGGTTTTTAATTTGGATTTCCCGGATTTTCCAGAGGGTTTATTTGGGATTTCCCCATTTTCCCAAGCGTTCATTTGGGATTTTTGTGTAGAGGTTTTTAATTTGGATTTCCTGGATTTTCCAAGGGGTTTATTTGGGATTTTTTGCGGGGTTCATTTGGGATTTTCCCAGAGAGGTTTTTTTTTTGGATTTCCCCCATTTTCCTGAGGGATTTACTTTGGATTTCCCGAGGGTTCATTTGGGATTTTTTGCGGGGTTCATTTGGGATTTTCCCAGACAGGTTTTTAATTTGGATATCCTGGATTTTCCAGCGGGTTTATTTGGGATTTCCCCATTTTCCCGAGGGTTCATTTGGGATTTTTTGCGGGGTTCATTTGGGATTTTCCCGGAGAGGTTTTTTTTTTGGATTTCCCCATTTTCCTGAGGGATTTATTTGGGATTTCCCGAGGGTTCATTTGGGATTTTTTGCGGGGTTCATTTGGGATTTTTTGCGGGGTTAATTTGGGATTTTCCCAGACAGGTTTTTAATTTGGATTTCCCGGATTTTCCAGAGGGTTTATTTGGGATTTCCCCATTTTCCCGAGCGTTCATTTGGGATTTTTGTGTAGAGGTTTTTAATTTGGATTTCCTGGATTTTCCAAGGGGTTTATTTGGGATTTTTTGTGGGGTTCATTTGGGATTTTCCCAGAGAGGTTTTTTTTTTGGATTTCCCCATTTTCCTGAGGGATTTATTTGGGATTTCCCGAGGGTTCATTTGGGATTTTTTGCGGGGTTCATTTGGGATTTTTTGCGGGGTTAATTTGGGATTTTCCCAGACAGGTTTTTAATTTGGATTTCCCGGATTTTCCAGAGGGTTTATTTGGGATTTCCCCATTTTCCCAAGCGTTCATTTGGGATTTTTGTGTAGAGGTTTTTAATTTGGATTTCCTGGATTTTCCAAGGGGTTTATTTGGGATTTTTTGCGGGGTTCATTTGGGATTTTCCCAGAGAGGTTTTTAATTTGGATTTCCTGGATTTTCCAGCGGGTTTATTTGGGATTTTCCCCCTTTTCCCGAGGTTAATTTGGATTTTTGGGGTTTTTTGGCAGCTGGACCGGGAGCAGCGGCTGGCCGGGCTCCTGCCCCGGCCGCGCTTCACCGACAAATCCACCTACGTGGAGTCCTCCACCAAGGTCTACGACGACGTGAGTGCCGGGGGGGACCCCAAAAATCACCTGGAGATCCACGGGAACCCCAAAATCTACTGGAGTTCCAGGGGGAAACCCAAAATCTACTGGAGTTACTGTGGGAACCCCAAAAATGTCCTGGAGTTACTGTGGGAACCCGAAATCTACTGGAGTTCCAGAGGGAACCCCCAAATTCACTTGGAATTTCAGTGGGAACCCCAAAATCTCTTGGAGTTCCCCAAAATCTCCTGGAATTCCAGAGGGAACCCAAAAAAATCACCTGGAATTGCTGATAATGGCCCCAAAAATCACCTGGAATTCCGGTGGGAACCCCAAAAATCCCCTGGAGCTCCCTGGGAACCCCCAAAAGTCACCTGGAGTTCCCCAAAAATCTCCTGGAATTCCACAGGGAATCCCCAAAAATCTCCTGGAGTTCTGGGGAATGGCCCCAAAAATCTCCTGGAGTTCCTTAGGGAACCCCAAAATCACCTGGAATTCCCAGGAATGGCCCCAAATTCACCTGGAATTCCTGGATTGGCACCAAAAATCACCTGGAGTTTCAGTGGAACCCCCCAAAAATCACCTGGAATTCTCAGGAATGGCCCCAAGAATCACCTGGAGTTTAGGGGAATGGCCCCAAAAATCCCCTGGAATTCCAAAGGGAGCCCCAAAATCTCCTGGAGTTCCAGTGGGAACCCCAAATTCCCTTGGAATTCCTGATAATGGCCCCAAAAATCACCTGGAATTCCCAGGAATGGCCCCAAATCTGTGAGAAATGAACCAAAAATTCCTGGGAATGGCCCCAAATGGGCCCAGAATTCCCAGGAATGGCCCCAAACCCCCCCAAACCCCTCTCCCCAAGTTCTGATCACATTTTTGGGGTGAATTCCCCAATTCCAGATGGCGTTCCGGTACTGCAGTGACCCCAAACCCCTCTCCCCAAGTTCTGATCACATTTTTGGGGTGAATTCCCAATTCCAGATGGCGTTCTGGTACTACAATAATTCTGATCACATTTTTGGGGTGAATTCCCAATTCCAGATGGCGTTCCGGTACTGCAGTGACCCCAAACCCCCCCCAAACCCCTTTCCCCCCAAATTCTGACCAGGTTTTTGGGGTGAATTCCCAATTCCAGATGGCGTTCCGGTACCTGTCGTGGATCCTGTTCCCGCTGCTGGGCTGCTACGCCGTGTACAGCCTGCTCTACCTGGAGCACAAGGGCTGGTACTCCTGGGTGCTCAGCATGCTCTACGGCTTCCTGCTCACCTTCGGTGAGTCCTGAAACACCCCTGAAATGTTCCTGAAAATATCCCCGAAATATTCCCGAAATATTCCCAAACTATCCCTGAAATGTTCCTGAAATATCCGTGAAATATCCCCTGAAATGTTCCTGAAATATCCCTGAAATATTCCCAAAATATTCCTGAAATACCCCTGAAATGTTCCTGAAAATATTCCAAAATATCCCTGAAATATTCCCAAAATATTCCTGAAATATCCCTGAAATACCCCTGAAATGTTCCTGAAAATATCCCAAAATATCCCTGAAATGTTCCTCAAAATACCCCTGAAAAATCCCTAAAATATTCCCAAAATATCCCTGAAATGCTTCTGAAATATCCCCAAAATATCCCTGAAATGTTCCTCAAAATATCCCAAAATCCCCCTGAAATATCCCTGAAATATTCCCAAAATATCCCTGAAATATTCCTGAAAAATGCCCAAAATGTTCCCAAAATATCCCTGAAATATTCTTGAAATGTTCCTCAAAATATCCCTGAAATATTCCCAAAATATCCCTGAAATGTTCCAAAAAAATTCCCAAAATATCCCTGAAATATCCCTGAAATGTTCCCAAAAAATTCCCAAAATATCCCTGAAATATCCCTGAAATGTTCCCAAAAAATTCCCAAAATATCCCTGAAATATTCCTGAAATTTCCCTGGAAATGTTCCTAAATCCCCCAAAAAACTCCCCCAAATCCCAGTTTTTTTCCAGGATTCATCAACACAAAGAGCTCCTGTCCATGGTCCCTCAACACCTTCACCTCCAGACCTCCCCAAAATCGATCCCAAACCCCAAAAACGTTCCTAAATCCCCAAAAAATGTTCCTAAATCCCCAAAAATGTTCTAAAATCCCCAAAAAACTTCCCCATATCTCAGTTTCCTTCCAGGATTCATCACCTCGATGAACTCCAGTCCATGGTTCCTCAACACCTTCACCTCCAAACCCCCAAAAAACCTTCCCAGATCCCCAAAAACGTTCCTAAGTCTCTCAGAAACGTTCCTAAATCCCCTTTCCCCGCAGGGTTCATCACGATGACGCCCCAGCTGTTCATCAACCACAAGCTGCAGTCGGTGGCCCCTCAACACCTTCACCTCCAAACCTCCCAAAATCCATCCTAAACCCCCAAAAACCTTCTCAAATCCCCAAAAAACGTTCCTAAGTCTCTCAGAAACGTTCCTAAATCCCCTTTCCCCGCAGTGTTCATCACGATGATGCCCCAGCTGTTCATCAACCACAAGCTGCAGTCGGTGGCCCCTCAACACCTTCACCTCCAAACCCCCAAAAAACCTTCCCAGATCCCCAAAAACGTTCCTAAGTCTCTCAGAAACGTTCCTAAATCCCCTTTCCCCCAGGGTTCATCACGATGACGCCCCAGCTGTTCATCAACTACAAGCTGCAGTCGGTGGCGCACCTGCCCTGGCGCATGCTCACCTACAAGGCGCTCAACACCTTCATCGACGACCTGTTCGCCTTCGTCATCAAGATGCCCATGATGTACAGGATAGGCTGCCTGAGGGATGGTAGGTGGGATTTTGGGGGGAATTCGGGAAAATTTGGGAATTTTGGAGAATTTTGGGAGAATTTTTGGGGTTCTAGAAGGGAATTTGGGGGATTTGAGGTGAAATTTGGGGGATTGGAGATGGAATTTTGGAGATTCCAGAAAGGGTTGAAGAGTTGATGCCCATGATGTACAGGACAGGCTGCCTGAGGGATGGTAAGGGCATTTTGGGGGGAATTCAGGAAAATTTGGGAATTTTGGGGATTTGTGAGGGAGTTTTGGGGTTTCCAGGTGGAATTTTTGGGATTTGAAGTGGAATTTTGGGGATTTGAGAGGGAATTTTGGGGTTGAAGAGGAGATGCCCATGATGTACAGGATAGGCTGCCTGAGGGATGGTAGGTGGGATTTTGGGGAAATTTTGGGGATTTTGGGGAAAATTTGGGAATTTTGGGGGAGTTTTGGGGAGTTGAGAGGGAGTTTTGGGGCTCTAGAAGGGAAATTTGGGGGATTTGAGGTGGAATTTGGGGGATTTCAGAAGGGATTACAGAGGAGATGTCCATGATGTACAGGATAGGCTGCCTGAGGGATGGTAAGGGCGTTTTGGGGGATTTTCGGGGGATTTTGGGGGATTTTGGGGAAAATTAGGGAATTTTCCAGGAGTTTTGGGGTTCTAGGAGGGAATTTTGGGGATTTGAGGTGGAATTTGGGGGATTGGAGAGGGAATTTTGGGCTTCCACCAAGAGGAGGAGAGGAGATGCCCATGATGGACAGGATAGGCTGCCTGAGGGATGGTAAGGGCGTTTTGGGGGGAATTTGGGATAATTTGGGAGTTTTGTGGATTTCAGATGGAATTTTGGGGTTGTAGGAGGGAATTTTGGAGATTTGAGATGGAATTTGGGGGATTTGAGGTGGAATTTTGGGGATTTGAGGTGGAATTTTGGGGTTCCAGAAGAGATGCCCATGATGTACAGGATAGGCTGCCTGAGGGATGGTAAGGGGGATTTTGGGGGGAATTTGGGAAAAATTGGGAATTTTGGGGGGAATTTTGGGGATTTGAGATGGAATTTTGGGGTTTCCAGGTGGAATTTTGGGGTTTCCAGGTGGAAATTTGGGGGGATTTGAGGTGGAATTTTGGGAGATTCCAATTACCCCAAACTTCCCCGAATAACCCCAAATAATTCCTGAATAACCCCAAATAACCCCCAAATTTCCCTGAATTTCCCTGAATAACCCCCAAATTTCCCCTAAATTTCCCCAAATCTCCCCAAAGCTCCCTAAAATCTCCCTGAATAACCCCCAAATCTCTCCGAATTTCCCCAAATCTCCCCTAAATCTCCCCAAATCTCCGTAAATCCCCCCAAATCTCCCTGAAATCCCCCCAAATCTCCCTGAATAACCCCAAATAACCCCCAAATTTCCCCAAATTTTCCCCCAAATTTCCCCAAATCTCCCCGATTTTCCCCTAAATCCCCCCAAATCTCCCCGAATTTCCCCAAATCTCCCTGAAATCCACCCAAATCTCCCTGAATAACCCCCAAATCTCCACAAATTTTCCCCAAATCTCCCGGAATAACCCGAATATCCCCCAAATCTCCCCGAATCTCCCTGAATTTCCTTGAATAACCCCTAAATAACCCCTAAATTACCACAAATGTCCCCAAATTTCCCCTAATCTCCCGCAATAACCCCGAAATTTCCCCAAATCTCCGCAAATTTCCCCCAAATCTCCCCAAATAACTCCCAAATTTCCCCAAATAACCCCAAATAACTCCCAAATAACCCCTGAATCTCCCCAAATCTCCCCAAATTTCTCCTAAATCTCCCCAAATCTCCCTGAATAACCCCCAAATTTCCCCCAAATCTCCACAAATCTCCCCGAATTTCCCCCAAATCTCCCCAAATAACCCCTGAATTGTCCCAAATCTCCCCCAAATCTCCCCAAATTTCCCCAAATCTCCCTGAATAACCCCGAATTTCCCCCAAATCTCCCGGAGCAACCCCAATTTCCCCGGAATTTCCCCAAATCTCCCGGAACTTCCCCAAATCTCCCCAAAATCTCCCCCGAATCTCCCGGAACAACCCGAATTTCCCCAAATCTCCCCGAATCTCTCCCAAATCTCCCCGAATCTCCCAGAACAACCCGAATTTCCCCAAATCCCCCCGAATTTCCCGCAAATCTCCCCGAATTTCCCTGAATAACCCCCTAAACTCCCCCAAATCTCTCCAAATCTCCGCGAATCTCCCACAATAACCCCAAAATTTCCCCGTAATTTCCCCAAATCTCCCGCAATAACCCCCAAATCTCCCCCAAATCTCCCGCAATAACCCCCAAATCTCCGCAAATCTCCCCGAATTTCCCCCAAATCTCTCCCAAATCTCCCCGAATCTCCCGGAACAACCCGAATTTCCCCGGAATTTCCCCAAATCCCCCCGAATTTCTCCCAAATCTCCCCAAATCTCCCGGAGCAACCCGAATTTTCCCGGAATTTCCCCAAATCTCCCCGAATTTCCCCCAAATCTCTCCCAAATCTCCCCCGAATCTCCCGGAACAACCCAAATTTCCCCCAAAATAACCCCCATCCCCCCTCCCAGACGTGGTGTTCTTCATCTACCTGTACCAGCGCTGGATCTACCGCGTGGACCCCACGCGCGTCAACGAGTTCGGCGGCACCGGCGAAGCCCCCGCGCCCCCCCGCGCCCCCCGCCCAGGCGCCCCCCCAAGCCCCCCGAGGCCAAGAAGGAGGAGTGAGCGCCCCTCCCCCCACGCCATTCCCGAATGTTCCCCCGAGGATGGGGAGGGGGGGGAGGGGCGGCGGGGGCGGGGCCCCTCCCGGCCCGCGCGGCCCCCATTGGCCAGCCGGGATTTTGGGGAGGGGGGGGGAGGGGAGGGGGGGGTGTGGGGACCCCCCCCCCGCGGTGTCGCCCCCCGGTGTCGCCCCCCCGGTGTCGTCGCGTCCCTGTCGTGCTCCATCCATCCCATTGTGCGGTGCGGTAGGAAAAGTGTCCACGGAGCCATAAAGAGCTGATTTCACCCCAAAAAAATCCCGGTTCGCCTTTCCTGGAGGGGGGGTCCCGCCCGCTCTGCGCAGTTCCGGGGGGTTTGGGGGGGATTCCCATTTTTGGGGGGGTTTTCCCACTTTTGAGGGGAGTTTTCCCACTTTAAATGGAGATTTTTCCCACTTTAAATGGAGATTTTTCCCGCTTTAAATGGAGATTTTTCCCACTTTAAATTGAGATTTTTCCCACTTTAAATGGAGATTTTTCCCGCTTTAAATGGAGATTTTTCCCACTTTAAATGGAGATTTTTCCCGCTTTAAATGGAGATTTTTCCCACTTTAAATGGAGATTTTTCCCACTTTAAATGGAGATTTTTCCCCGCTTTAAATGGAGATTTTTCCCACTTTAAATGGAGATTTTTCCCACTTTAAATTGAGATTTTTCCCACTTTAAATGGAGATTTTTCCCACTTTAAATTGAGATTTTTCCCGCTTTAAATGGAGATTTTTCCCACTTTAAATGGAGATTTTTCCCACTTTAAATGCAGATTTTTCCCACTTTAAATGGAGATCTTTCCCACCTTTGGGGGGGGTTCTCATTTTTAGAGGATTTTCCCACTTTAAATGGAGATTTTTCCCACTTTTTGGGGCGATTTCCCTTTTTTGGGGGGAATTTTCCCTTTTTTGGGGGGGATTTTACCTTTTTTGTGGGAGTTTTCCCACTTTTAATGGAGATTTTTCCCACTTTTTTTGGGGGGTATTCCCATTTTTGGGGGGATTTTCCCACTTTTGAGGGGAGTTTTTCTACTTTAAATGGAGATTTTTCTCACTCTTTGGGGGGGGGTCTTCCCATTTTTGGGGGTATCCCCATTTTTTAGGGGAGTTTTCCCACTTTAAATGGAGATCTTTCCCACTTTAAATGGAGATTTTCCCCACTTTTTGGGGTGATTTCCCAATTTTGGGGGGGATTTCCCATTTTTGGGGGGGATTTTCCCACTTTTTTGCAAGTTTTCCCACTTTAAATGGAGATTTTTCCCACTTTAAATGGAGATTTTTCCCACTTTCTCGAGGGATTTTCCCTTTTTGGGGGGGAGGTTTCCCACTTTTTGGGGGGCTATCCCCATTTTGGGGGGATTTTCCCACTTTTTAGGGGAGTTTTTCCACTTTAAATGGAGATTTTTCCCACTTTAAATGGAGATTTTTCCCACTTTCTCGAGGGATTTTCCCTTTTGGGGGGGATTTTCCCTTTTATTTTGAGAGTTTTCCCACTTTTAATGGAGATTTTCCTCATTTTTGGGGGGGATTTTCCCATTTTTGGGGGGGGGGATTTCCCATTTTTAGGGGGATTTTCCCATTTTGGGGGGGATTTTTCCACTTTTTAGGGGAGTTTTCCCACTTTAAATGGAGATTTTTCCCACTTTTTGGGGGGATTTCCCATTTTTGGGGGTATTCCCATTTTTTAGGGGATTTTCCCCCACTTTAAATGGAAATTTTTCCCACTTTAAATGGAGATTTTTCCCACCTTTGGGGGGATTTCCCCATTTTTAGAGGATTTTCCCACTTTAAATGGAGATTTTTCCCACTTTCTGGAGGGATTTTCCCATTTTTGGGGGGATTTTTCCATTTCTTGGGGGAGGATTTTCCCTTTTTTGGGGGAGTTTTTCCACTTTAAATTGAGATTTTTCCCACTTTTTGGGGGGATTTTCTCACTTTTAATGGAGATTTTTCCCGCTTTTTTGGGGGGGATTTCCCATTTTTTAGGGGATTTTCTCACTTTTTAGGGGAGTTTTCCCACTTTTAATGAAGATTTTTCCCTTTTTTTTTGGGGGATTCTCATTTTTGGGGGGATTTTCCCACTTTTTAAGGGAGTCTTCCCACTTTAAATGGAGATTTTTCCCACTTTTTGTGGGGGTTCCAACTTTTGGGGGGGTTTTTCCCACTTTTTTTTGGGGGGTATTCCCATTTTTAGGGGACTTTTCCCACTTTAAATGGAGATTTTTTTTTTTTTCCCCACTTTTTGGGAGTCTTTTCCCATTTTTGGGGTCCCGGTGATTTTGGGGGGTCCCGGGGGTCTCTCCGTCTCCCCCTCCCCCATCTCCCGCCAGTCACGTGTCTCGAGCAGCGGCCCCGCCCCCCGCCCACGTGCCCCGCGCAGGCCCCGCCCCCTCACGTGTCCCAGCACCGGTCCCGCGGCCGCACAGGACACGTGACCTGAATGGGACGCTCCCATTGGTCGGTGGAGCTGTCGGTCAAACTCGGGAGGGCGGGGCTTGGGGAGCGGGGTTTGTCCCCGCCCCCAGAACCGGGACCGGGACCGGGACCCCCGAACGGGACCGGAACCGGGACCGGGATCGGAACCGGGACCCGTGAACTGGGACCGGGACCCCTGAACGAGACCGGAACCGGAACCGGGACCCCCTGACTGGCACCGGATTCCCCGAACGGGGCCGAGATTGGAACCGGGACCACCTGACCGGGATCGGAACCGGGACCGGGACCCCTGAACCGGACCGGAACCGGGGCCCCCGAACGGGGCCGGGATCGGAACCAGGACCGGGACCCCGGGACCGGGACCGGGATCGGAGCCCCCGAACGGGACCGGCACCGGCACCGGAGATCCACGGATGGGAGCCCCTGACCGGGACCGGCACCGGAGTCCCCCGAGCGGAATGATCCAAGCCCCGATAGTTCCGGTACCGGGATGGTCTGGAGCCGTGAGGGTCCGGTACCGGGATGATCCAAAACCCCAATGATTCCGGTACCGGGATGATCCAATCCCTGTGGTTCCGGTACCGGGCTGCTCCGTGCCTCTGTCCCCGGTCCCTTTTGTCCCCTCCGTGTCTCCCCGCTGTCCCCGGGGTCCCTGTCGCCGCCAGCTCCCGGTCCCGGGGGTCCCGGGGGTCCCGGGGGTGTTCGGGTCCCCGCGCTGTCATTGTCACACTCGGGGGGCGTGGTCTGTGCTCAATGGCCACGCCCACCAGCGGGCGGCGGCCCCGCCCCTTCCTATTGGCGGAAAAGGGGGTGGGATGATTGTTTGATTGACAGCGCGGCGGTCCAATCGTGAGGGAGTATAGGGGCCACGCCCCTTCCGCGGTACCGGAGCGCGCGCGGCGGCTCCGGGACCCCGGAACCGAACCGGGGACCCCGGAACCGAACCGGGGACCCCAAAACCGAGCCCGACATCCCCAGAATCGGCCCCGGGACCACCCGAGACCCCCCGGAACCGATCCCGGGAATCCGAAACCGGCCTCGGGACCCCCCTCGGAACCGGCCCCGGGACCCCCGGACCCCGCCATGGACCCGGATCCGGACCCGGACCCGAATCCCGGGGCCGCCACGGACCCGGCACCGGCACCGGCACCGGGGGGGAAGCGGCGGCGCTTCACCGTTCGGCAGGAGGGTCCCGAGGAACCCCCGGTACCGGCGGTGGCGGGAGGGGACCGGGGACCGGACCGGGAACGGGGGCGGAACCGGGAACCGGGGATGGGGACCGGGAACGGGGGGAGTGGGGACACCGGGGGTCCGGGAGTGACCGGGAACGGGACCGGGGACATCACGGGGGACCGGGAAAGGTCGTGGGGGGTTAACCCGGTGTCCCGGTGTCACCGGCGGTGTCCCGTGGGTGGTCCCGGTGTCCCGGCGGTGTCCCGTTGTCACCGGGGGTGGTTCCGGTGTCCCGTGGGTGGTCCCGGTGTCCCGGCGGTCCCCCCGTTGTCACCGGGGGTGGTCCCGGTGTCCCCTCGGGTGTCCCGGTGTGACCGGCGGTGTCCCGGTGTCCCCGCCAGGTCCCGTCGCTGTTCAGAGCCTCCGCCGCTCCGGTGCCGGTGCCGGTGCCGGTTCCGATCCCGCCCGGTCCCGGTTCTTACGCTGAGTTCGTGGTGAGGGGTGAGGGGGGGACCGGGAAGGACCGGGAGCAGAACCGGGACCGGGAGCGGGACCGGGACCGGGAGCAGGACCGGGGTCCAGATCAGAACCGGGAGCAGAACCGGGACGGGGATCCCGGAGCCGCCGGAACCGCCCTCCCGGGACCCCTCCCGGGACCCCTCGCGACCCCCGGGGACCGGGACCGGGACCAGAACCGGGAGGAGCCCCGGGACCAGAACCGGGATTTGCTGCGGGCGGTGCCGGTTCCGGTGCCCAGAGCGGGCACCAGCAGCAGCGGCGTCATCGTCAGCCCGCGCCAGGTGGGCGGGGCCCTGTCGCGACATGGGCGGGGCTGTGCCTGGGCTTGGGGCTCATGTGACACAGGGGGCGTGTCCCGGGCTAGGGGGCGTGTCCCCATCTCGGGGGCGTGTCCCTGTCCCCTGTCGCGACACGGGGGCGTGTCCCGGGCTGGGGGGCGTGTCCCGGGCTCATGTCGCGACACGGGGGCGTGTCCCCATCCCGGGGGGCGTGTCCCCATCCCGGGGGGCGTGTCCCCATCCCGGGGGGTGTGTCCCCATCCCGGGGGGTGGTGTCCCTGTCTGGGGGGGGCGTGTCCCTGTCCCCTGTCGCGACACGGGGGGTGTGTCCCCGTCTCGGGGGGCGTGTCCCCGTCCCGGGGGCGTGTCCCCTGTCGCGACAGGGCTCTGATGTCGCGGCGGCAGCGCGGCAACCCCGTGCTGCGCTTCATCCGCAGCGTGCCCTGGCACTTCGGGGACGTGGCGCCCGACTTCGTGCTGGGCGCCGGCGCCTGCGCGCTCTTCCTCAGGTGAGAGCGGGGACAGGGGCCACCAGGGGCCACCGCGTGTCACCAGGGGCCACCTCAGTGTCCCCTCAGTGTCCCCTCAGTGTGCCCACGGGTGCCCTCAGTGACCCAGGGGTGCCCGGGTGTCCCCTTGGTGCCTTGAGGTGTCCCCGGGTGTGCCCATGCGTCCCCTCAGTGTCCCCTCCCTGTCCCCAGCCTCAGGTACCACCAGCTGTCCCCTCAGTGTCCCCAGCTGTCCCTGTCCCCAGGATGTCCCAGCTGTCCCTCAATGTCCCCTCCCTGTCCCCAGCCTCAGGTACCACTAGCTGTCCCCTCAGTGTCCCCAGCTGTCCCCTCCCTGTCCCCAGCCTCAGGTACCACCAGCTGTCCCCATGTCCCCAGGATGTCCTAGCTGTCCCTCAGTGTCCCCAGCTGTCCCCTCAGTGTCCCCTCGCTGTCCCCTCCCTGTCCCCAGCCTCAGGTACCACCAGCTGCACCCTCAGTGTCCCTGTCACTGTCCCCAGCTGTCCCTGTCCCCTCAGTGTCCCCAGCTGTCCCCTCAGTGTCCCCTCAGTGTCCCCTCCCTGTCCCCAGCCTCAGGTACCCCCAGCTGTCCCCTCAGTGTCCCCTCGCTGTCCCCTCCCTGTCGCAGCCTCAGGTACCACCAGCTGTCCCCATGTCCCCAGGATGTCCCAGCTGTCCCTCAGTGTCCCCTCAGTGTCCCCAGCTGTCCCCTCAGTGTCCCCAGCTGTCCCTCAGTGTCCCCAGCTGTCCCCTCAGTGTCCCCTCGCTGTCCCCTCAGTGTCCCCTCGCTGTCCCCTCCCTGTCCCCAGCCTCAGGTACCCCCAGCTGTCCCCTCAGTGTCCCCAGCTGTCCCTGTCCCCAGGATGTCCCAGCTGTCCCTCAGTGTCCCCTCAGTGTCCCCTCGCTGTCGCAGCCTCAGGTACCACCAGCTGCACCCCGGGTACATCCACGAGCGGCTGCGGGCGCTGGGCCGGGGCTGCGGCCTCAGGGTGCTGCTGCTGCAGGTGGACGTGGTGAGATGGCACTGTCACCTTGTCACATTGTCATTGTCACTGTGTCATTGTCACTGTGTCATTGTCACTGTGTGTGCATCGATCCCACCCCATCCCCTCAGGGTGCTGCTGCTGCAGGTGGACGTGGTGAGATGGCACTGTCACATTGTCACTGTCACCTTGTCATTGTCACTGTCATTGTCACTGTGTCACTGTCACTGTGTGTGCATCGATCCCACCCCATCCCCTCAGGGTGCTGCTGCTGCAGGTGGACGTGGTGAGATGGCACTGTCACATTGTCACTGTCACCTTGTCATTGTCACTGTCATTGTCACTGTGTCACTGTCACTGTGTGTGCATCGATCCCACCCGATCCCCTCAGGGTGCTGCTGCTGCAGGTGGACGTGGTGAGATGGCACTGTCACCTTGTCATTGTCATTGTCACTGTCATTGTCACTGTGTCACTGTCACTGTCACTGTGTGTGCATCGATCCCACCCCATCCCCTCAGGGTGCTGCTGCTGCAGGTGGACGTGGTGAGATGGCATTGTCACATTGTCATTGTCACTGTCACTGTCATTGTCACATTGTCACCGTGTCACTGTCACCTTGTCATTGTCACATTGTCACTGTGTCATTGTCACTGCCATTGTCACTGTCACTGTGTGCCCATCCCATCCCCTCAGGGTGCTGCTGCTGCAGGTGGACGTGGTGAGATGGCACTGTCACCTTGTCATTGTCATTGTGTCACCGTGTCATTGTCATTGTCACATTGTCACAGTCACTGTGTCACTGTTGTTGTCATATTGTCACTGCCATTGTCACTGTCACTGTCGTCTTGGCATTGTCACTGACACCTTGGCATTGTTACATTGTCATTGTCACCTTGCTACTGTCACTGTGTCTGTCCCTGTCCCCATCTCACCTGTCCCTGTCCCCTGTCCCCTCACGTGTCCCCTCTGTCCGTGTCCCTGACGTGTCCCTGTCCCTGTCCCCAGCGTGACCCCCACCAGTCGCTCAAGGACCTGGCCAAGGTTTGTCTCCTCGCCGACTGCACGCTGCTGCTGGCCTGGAGGTACGGCTGTCCCCGTGTCCCCGTGCCCCCAATGTCCCCAACGTCCCCAAACGTCCCCAAACGTCCCCAAATGTCCCCAGTGTCCCCAAATGTCCCCAACGTCCCCAGTGTCCCCAGTGTCCCCAAACATCCCCAATGTCCCCAAATGTCCCCAACATCCCAAACATCCCCAAATGTCCCCAGTGTCCCCAACGTCCCCAGTGTCCCCTGCTGTCCCCAAACATCCCCAGTGTCCCCAAATGTCCCCAACATGCCAAACATCCCCAAACGTCCCCAACATCCCTAACGTCCCCAATGTTGCCAGTGTCACCAACGTCCCCAATGTCCCCAACGTCCCCAAACATCCACAATGTCCTCTGCTGTCCCCGATGTCCCCAGTGTCCCCAATGTCCCCAAACATCCCCAGTGTCCCCAATCCCCCCAATGTTCCCAAATGTTCCCAATGTCCCCAAACATCCCCAACGTCCCCAATATCCCCAAATACCCCCCGATGTCCCCAATGTCCCCGATATGCCCAAACGTCCCCAACATCCCCAATGTCCCCGCTGTCCCCAGTGTCCCCATTGTCACCCCAAATGTCCCCACTGTCCCTGCTGTCCCCAGTGTCCCCAATGTCTCTGCTGTCCCCAACATCCCCGCTGTCCCCAGTGTCCCCAGCATCCCCGCTGTCCCCGTGTCCCCATTGTCACCCCAGTGTCCCCGCTGTCTCCCAGTGTCCCCAGTGTCCCCGTGTCCCCGGCAGTGCGGAGGAGGCCGGCCGTTACCTGGAGACGTTCAAGTCCTACGAGCAGAAGCCGCCGGATCTGCTGAAGGAGCGCGTGGAGCACGACTTCCTGTCCCGGGTCCGGTCCCGGTGTCCCCAATGTCACCAAGTGTCCCCAGTGTCCCCAATGTCCCCGGGTGTCCCTGAGCAAATGTCCCCAATGTCCCCAAATGTCCCCAATGTCTCCAAATATCCTCAGTATCCTCGGTGTCCCCAATGTTCCCAATGTCTCCAAATGTCCCCAGTGTCCCCAATCCCCCCAATGCCCCCAATGTCCCCAAACATCTCCAAATGTCCCCAATGTCCCAAACATCCCCAATTGTCCCCAATGTCCCAAATGTCCCCAATGTCCCAAATGTCTCCAATGTCCCCAAATGTCCCCAATATCCCCAAATGTCCCCAATGTCCCCAATGTCCCAAACATCCCCAAATGTCCCCAATGTCCCAAATGTCCCCCAAATGTCCCCAATGTCCCCCCGCAGGTGACAGACTGCCTGACCAGCGTCAAGTCCGTCAACAAGACGGACGCCCTGAGCCTGCTGGGGACCTTCGGGGTGAGTGGTGGCACTTGGGGACACTGGAGACACTGGGGACGCTGGGGGGGACACTGGGGACACTGGGGACATGGGGACACTGGGGACAGTAGGGGACACTGGGGACAGTAGGGGACACTGGGGACACTGGGCACTTGGGGATGCCAGGGACACCGGGGACATTGGGGACAGCAGGGACACCGGGTACATTGGGGACATTTTGAGACATTGGGGACACGGGGACACTGGGGACATCCTGGGGACATTGGGGACACTGGGGACACTGGGGACATTGGGAACATTTGGGGACACGGGGACACCGGGGACACTGGGGACATCCTGGGGACATTGGGGACACTGGGGACACCGGGCACTGAGGACATTGAGGACTCTGGGGACATTGGGGACATTTGGGACTTTGGGAACATTGGGGACATTTGGGACATTGGGGACATTTGGGGACATTGGGGACACCAGGGACACTGGGGACATTGGGAACATTGGGGACAGCAGGGACACTGGGGATACTGGGGGCACTGGGGACATTTGGGACATTTGGGGACATTGGGAACATTGGGGACACTGGGGACATTTGGGGACATTGGGGGCACTGGGGATACTGGGGGCACTGAGGACATTGGGGACTCTGGGGACATTTGGGACTCTGGGGACATTGGGGACATTTGGGACTTTGGGAACATTGGGGACATTTGGGGACATTGGGGACATCGGGACGTTGGGGACATTTGGGGACCCCGGGGACCCGTGGCCGCGCGTCCCCAGCCCCCGGTGGCGCTGTCCCCTCGCTGTCCCCCCGCAGTCGCTGGCGGCCGTGGCCGGCGCGTCCCGGGGGGAGCTGTCCCTGTGTCCCGGCGTGGGACCCCAGAAGGTGAGCACAGGAAGGGGGAAAATGGGAAAAAAGGGACAAAAAGGGGGAAAATGGGGGAAAAAGGGACAAATTTGGGGACAAAAAGGGATAAAAAGGGATAAAAAAGTATACAAAGGGACAAAAAGGGGGAAAAAGGGGGACAAAAAAGGACAAATTTGGGGACAAAAAGGGATAAAAAAGGGGACAAATTTGGGGAGAAAAAGGGATAAAAAGAGACAAAAAGGGAGGAAAAAGGGACAAAAAGGGATAAAAGGGGGCAAAAAGGGATAAAAGGGGATAAAAAAGGGATAAAAAAGGATATAAAGGGACAAAAACGGGGACAAAAAAGGACAAATTTGGGGACAAAAAGGGATAAAGAAAGGGGACAAATTTGGGGAGAAAAAGGGATAAAAAGGGACAAAAAGGGGGGAAAGGGACAAATTTGGGGACAAAAATGGATAAAAAGGGGGGAAAGGGACAAAAGGGGCAAAAAAGGGATAAAAGGGACAAAAAAGGGGGGAAAAGGGATAAAAAGGGGATAAAAGGGGCAAAAAGGGGACAAAAAGGGACAAATTTGGGGGCAAAAAGGGACAGATTTGGGGACAAAAAGGGACAAAGGGAGAAAAAGGGAAAAAAAGGAACAAATTTGGGGACAAAAGGGAGGAAAAGGGGAAAAAAGGGAACAAAAAGGGGGAAAAAAGGGATAAAAAGGGGACAAAAGGAACAAAAAAAAGGATAAAAAGGGGAGAAAAGGAACAAAAATGGGACAAAAAGAACAAATTTGGGGACAAAAAGGGGACAAAAAATGACAAAAGGGAACAGAAGGGGCAAAAAGGGACAAATTTGGTGATAAAAAAGGGACAAAATGGGACAAAAAGGGATAAAAAGGGGACAAAAAAGGATAAAAGGGATAAAAAGGGGAAAATTTGGGGACACTGGGGACACTCCTGTCCCTCTGTCCCCAACCAGGCCAAGCGACTCTTCGATGTCCTGCACGAGCCTTTCCTCAAGACCCCCAGATGAGACCCAAAATCCCCAAAAATCTTCACAAAAATCCCTCAAAACCCCCCAAAAAAGCAAAAAAAAACCACCAAAAATCCCTCAAAATCCCCAAAGATCGCCCACAAATCCCCCAAAATCTCAAAAAAATTGCCCAAAAAATCACTCAAAATCCCCCCAAACCTCAATAATCCTCCAAACCCCCCCAAATACCCCAAAATCTCCCAAAAAATCCTCCAAAATTTCCAAAAATCTCCCCAAAATCCCCAAAAATTCCCCAAAAATCCCCCAATCCCTAAAAATCCCTCAGAAATCCCCCAAAACCAAAAAATCCCCCCAAAATTCCCTCAAAATGCCCAAAAATCTCCCCAAAATCCCTCAAAAATCCCTAAAAATCCCCCCAAATCCTCCCTAAAATCCCCAAATCCTACAAAATACCCCAAAATCTCCCAAAAAATTCCCCCAAACTCCAAGAAATCTCCCCAAAATCCCCCAAAATCATCCCAAAACCACCAAAATCCAAGGAATGCCTGCAAAATCCCACAAATGCCCCCAAAGTCCCCCCAAATCCCTCCAAAATCCCACAAATCTCCCCAAAAAACCCCTAAAGTCCCACAAATCCCCCAAAACCCCTCAAAATCCCCCCAAAAAACCCAAAAGCCCCCCAAGAAACCAAAAAAAAAACCCCTAAAAATCCCCCCAAAAAACCCCTAAAACCCCGCAAATCCCCCCAAAAAAACTTCAAAATCCCCCAAAATCCCCCCAAAAACCCCAAAAAACCCCCAAAAATCTATTTTTTTTTTTAAATAAAAGACATTTAATGGTGACCCAGGTGACACAAGTGACACAGGTGACACAGGTGACACCGCAGGTGCCCCGGGTCACTCCGGCTCCTCCCTCTTCAGCTTCTTCCTCTTCCTCCTCCTCTGAGTCCCCTCGGGTGCCGCTGTCCCCGCTGTCCCCGGTGCCACCGCCGTGTCTCCAGGTGCCACCGCCGTGTCCCCCGCTGTCCCCGCTGTCCCCGGTGCCACCGCCGTGTCCCCAAGTGCCACCGCCGTGTCCCCAAGTGCCACCGCCGTGTCCCCCGCTGTCCCCGCCGTGTCCCCGAGGCCGCGGGCGATGCTCAGGGCCCCCGTTATTGGGGGGGGCGCAGCGCAGGGCCCCCCCCGGGGACAGCGGGGACAGCAGCAGGGGACAGTCCCCGCGCCCCGCGGGGCCGGCCCGCAGCACCAGCAGCTCCCCGGGGGTGGCACTGGTGGCACTGGTGGCACCGGTGTCACTGTCACCCGCGGTGTGGCCGGGCCGCAGCCGCTCCAGCCCGCGCAGGGGCACCGGGCAGCCCTCGAGGCTGGGGACAGGGACAGGGACAGTGTCACCCGCTGGGGACACCGGGACACAGCCACTGTCACCCCCACATTGTCACTGTCACCCCCACATTGTCATTGTCACCCCCACATTGTCACTGTCACCCCCACATTGTCACTGTCACCCGCTGGGGACACCGGGACACAGCCACTGTCACCCCCACATTGTCACTGTCACCGCCATTGTCACCCCCACATTGTCATTGTCATCCCCACATTGTCAGTGTCACCCCCACATTGTCATTGTCACCCCCCCATTGGCACTGTCACCCGCTGGGGACACTGGGACACAGCCACTGTCAGTGTCACCCCCTGGGGACACTGTCACCCCCCACCATTGTCAGTGTCACACCCCCCATTGGCACTGTCACCGCCATTGGCATTGTCACTGGATGGGGACACTGTCACCCCCCGTTGGCATTGTCACCAGCTGGGGACACCCCCCATTGGCACTGTCACCCCCAGTGTCCCATTCTCACCCCAGTGTCCCCAATGTCCCAGTGTCACTGTCACCATCCCAGTGTCACTGTCACCCCGGTGTCCCCAATGTCCCACTGTCACCCCAGTGTCCCATTGTCATTGTCACCTGTGGGGACAGAAGTCGGCGGGGGCGCGGATCAGCCACAGCTCGGCCTGGGGACCCCCCATGGGGACCCCCCCGGGCAGCGCCTGGAACTCGGGGGGACACCGGAACCGCGGGGGGGGCCCTGGGGACACAGAGAGTGACAGTGTCACCTCAGTGTCACCCTGGGGACACCGGAACCGCGGGGGGGGCCCTGGGGACACAGAGAGTGACACCGAGAGTGACACAGTGTCACCCTGGGGACACCCTGGGGACACAGAGAGTGACACAGTGACACCCTGGGGACACCGAGAGTGACACTGAGAGTGACACAGTGACACCCTGGGGACAGTGGAACTGCGGGGGTGGCCCTGGGGACAGTGACCGTGTCACCCTGGGGACACAGTAAGTGACACCCCTGGGGCCACCCCGGGTCCCCCAGATCCCTCAGTGTCCCCTCAATGTCCCCCAATCCCCACGTGTCCCCCGCACGCATCCCTGTCCTCCCCAATGTCCCAAATGTCCCCCAATATCCTCCCCACGTCCCCAATGTCCCCAATATCCCCCAAACCCCCCCAATGTCCCCTCAATGTCCCCCCACTGTCCCCCTGACCCCCCGGTGTCCCGCCATGTCCCCGTGTCCCCCAGACCCCCCCATGTCCCCAATGTCCCCCCCAATGTCCCCTCAATATCCTTCCCATGTCCCCAATGTCCCCAAAGTTCCCCCCAATGTCCTCCCATGTCCCCACGATGTCCCCGATCTCCCCCTGACCCCCCCAATGTCCCCTGAATGTCCCCCCAATGTCCCCTCCATGACCCCCTGTCCCCAATGACCCCTGACCCCCTCAATGTCCCCCCAATGTCCCCCCAGTGTCCCCAGTGTTCCCCCGCACATCCCCGTGCCCCCCATGTCCCCAAAGCCCCCCCAGTGTCCCCAAAGCCCCTTCAATGTCCCCAGTGTCCCCCCCAATGTCCCTCAATGTCCCCAGTGTCCAAATGTCCCCCCCATGTCCCCACGTCCCTCCAATGTCCCCCCGCTCATCCCCGTCCCCCCCCATGTCCCCAAAGCCCCCCCAGTGTCCCCAATGTCCCCAAAGCCCCCCCGGTGTCCCCAAAGCCCCCCCAATGTCCCCAAAGCCCCCCCGGTGTCCCCAAAGCCCCCCCCGTGTCCCCCCGTGTCCCCTCACCCTCCATGCCGCCGCCTCGTGCCCGCCTGGCTCCGCCCCCCCCCGTCCCGCCGCGCACTTGGTACAGTCCTGGGCGGGGCCAAAAGGCGCGGCTCCGCATAAACCACGCCCATTTTAGCCATAAATGGGGATGGGCGTGGCCTCCCGCGGGCGGCCCGGCGGCATTTAAAGGTACAGCGACCCCCGGAACGACCCCGGCCCGGGGGGCGCGGGGGGGCCCCGGGGGGCGCGGGGGGGGCTCGGGGGGCACCGGAGGGGGCGGGGCGGAGCTGGGAGGGGGCAGATCCGGGCTCCCGGCGTGCACCGGGACGGGACGGGCGGGGGCGGGGCAGGGGCGGAGCGGCGCCGCAGGTACCGGGGGTTGGGGGGGGGGGCGGGAATTTGGGGAGCGGGACCCCCCCCGTGGGAGCGGAGACCCCCCGGTGGGAACGGAGACCCCCCCGTGGGAGCTGAGCCCTTCACGGGGACCCCCCCGCGGGACCCGAATCGTTCCCGTGGGACCCCCCCCCCGTGGGAACGGGGAGTTCCCGTGGGAACCGCCCCCCCCGTGGGAACCCCGGTTTGGGGAACCCCCCCCGGTTTTGGGGTCCGTTCCTCGGTTTTGGGACCCCTCCCCGATTTTGGGATCTCTCCCCGGTTTTGGGTCCGTTCTCACCCGGGACCCCCCGTGGGAATTTCCCCGTTTTTGGGACCCCCCCCCCCCGTTTTTGGGATCCGTTCCCCCCCGTGGAAACCCCTCCGGTTTTGGGACCCTCCCCCCATTTTTGGGACCCCCACCCCTTTTTTAGGATCCGTTCCCCCCGGTTTTGGGGTCCCCCTCTCGTTTTTGGGATCCGTTCTCACCCGGGATCCGCCCCCCCGTGAGAACCCCCCCGGTTTTGGGATCCTCCCCCCATTTTTGGGACCCCTCCCCCGTTTCAGGGGTCTCTCCCCCGTTTTCGGGACCCTCCCCCGTTTTTTGGGACCCCCACCCCGTTTTTGGCATCCGTTCTCCCCGGGATCCGCCCCCCCGTGGGAATTTCCCGTTTTTGGGATCCCCTCCCCGTTTTTGGGGTCCGTTTCCCGTTTTTGGGACCCCCTCCCGGTTTTGGGATCCGTTCCCCTCGTGGGAACCCCCCCGTTTTTGGGGTCTCCCCCCCCGGTTTTGGGACCCCTCCCCGTTTTTCGGATTCGTGCCCCGGTTTTTGGGATCCGTTCCCCGTTTTTGGGACCCTCCCCCCGTTTTTGGGGTCCGTTCCCCGTTTTTGGGGTCTCCCCCTCCCCATTTTGGATCCCGCCCCTCCCGTTTTTGGGACCCGTTGCCCGTTTTCGGGACCTCTCTCCCATTTTTGGGGTCCGTTCCCCGTTTTTGGGGTCTCCCCCTCCCCGTTTTCGGGACCCCCTCCCCGTTTTGGATCCCCCCTCCCGGTTTTGGGGTCCGTTCCCCGTTTTTTCGAGACCCCTCCCCGTTTCGGGGTCCCTCCCCGGTGCCGGTCCCTCCCCCCGTTCCTCCCCCGGTGCCCCGGGGCGCGGGCGCGGCCCCCCCGCGCCTCCCCCGCGTGACCCAGCGCTCTGGAATTGGGCGGAGAGGCCGCGGGGGCCGCGCCCGCCGCACCGGCACCCACCGGGAACCCTCCGGTAACTCTCCGGTAACTCCCAGGTACCCAGCGGGACCCTCCGGTAACTCTCCGGTAACTCCCAGGTACCCAGCGGGACCCTCCCGTACCCACCGGGACCCTCCGGTAACCCTCCGGTAACCCTCCGGGACTCACCGGGAACCCTCCGGTAACTCCCAGGTACCCAGCGGGACCCTCCGTACCCACCGGGACCCTCCGGTAACCCTCCGGGACTCACCGGGAACCCTCCGGTAACTCCCAGGTACCCACCGGGACGCTCCGGTACCCACCGGCACCCACCGGGAACCCTCCCGTAGCCGCCGGGACCCTCCGGTACCCCTCCGGTAACCCTCCGGGACTCACCGGGACCCTTCGGTAACTCCCAGGTACCCAGCGGGACCCACTGGGGACTCACCGGAACCCTCCGGTAACCCTCCGGGACTCACCGGGACCCTCCGGTACTCACCGGGACCCTCCGGGACCTCCCAGGTACCCAGCGGGACTCACCGGGATCTCCTAGGTACAAACCGGGACCCTCCGGGACTCACAGGGACCCACCGGGACCCTCACCGGGACCCTCCCGTACCCACCGGGACCCTCTGAGACCCCTCCGGTACCTCCCAGGTACCTCCGGGACCCCCCAGATCCCCCCCGGGACCCCCCCGCGACCCCCCCGGGACCCCCCAACACCCACCGGGACCCCCCGGGACCCCCGACTCAAATTTTGGGGGTGCAGGGGGAGGGTCCCGAACCCCCGGGAGGGATTTTGGGGGTCCCGGGTGGGTCCGGACCCCCCCGGGTGGGATTTTGGGGTGGGTCAGGACCCCCGACTCAAATTTGGGGTGCAGGGGAAGGGTCTCGACCCCCCCCGACTCAAATTTGTGGGGCCAGGGGAGGGTCCCGACCCCCCCTGGGTGGGATTTTGGGGGTCCTGAACCCCCGGGAGGGATTTTGGGGGTCCTGGGGAGGGTCTGGACCCCCCCGGGTGGGATTTTGGGGGTCCCGGGCGGGTCCGGACCCCCCCGGGTGGGATTTTGGGGTGCGGACCCCCCCGGGGTGGGATTTTGGGGGTCCTGGGGGGGGGGGTGACACCCCCGCTGTGTCCCCAATTCAGGGCAGGGGTCCCTGAAACTTCCAGAGCTCCTGAGACCCCCCCCCCAAAATTCCCCCTCCCCCCAAAAAAATCCCGCTCGTCCCTCCCGGGTCCCCCTGGGAATCCCAAAAAACCCCAAAATAGCCCCAAAAATCCCCCCAAAAAATCCCAAAAAAATCCCCAAAAAAACCCCAAAATCCCCACAAAATCCCCCCCAAAACTTTAAAAAAGTCCCAAAAAACTCCAAAAAATCCCTCAAACCTCCCAAAAATTCCCCCCAAAATAAAAAAAAAATCCAAAAAAAAATCCCCAAAATTCCAAAACGCTCCTAAAAATTAAAAAGAAAAACAAACCTAAAATTCACAAAAAATTCCCCAAACCCCAAAAAATTCCCCCTCAAACCCCCCAAAAAAAACCAAAAAAAATTCAAAAAAGCCGCATAACCCCCCAAAAAATAAAAATAAACCCAAAAACTCCTCCCAAAAATCCCCCCAAAAAATCCCAAAACCCTCCCAAAAATTAAAAAAAAATCCCCAAAAAATCCCCCAAAAACAAAAAAAATCCCCCAAAAATCCCAAGAAAAACCCAAAAAATCCCAAACCCCCCGCAAAAAATAAAAATAAACCAAAACTCCCCCAAAAAATCTTCAAAAAATCCCCAAAAATCTTCAAAAAATCCCCCCAAAATCCCAAAAAATCCCCAAAAAATCCCTAAAACTCCGAAAAAATCCCCAAAAATCCACCATAATCCCCAAATTCGGGGGTCTCGCGCCCCCCCTTTTCGGGGGTGCCCCCAGCAGGGCCCCGCCCCGGGGGGTGGTGGGCGTGGCCGCCCCCCCGCGGGTTAATTAGCGCTAATTACTGTTGTGCTGCTGCCGAGCCCCGGCGGGTCCCGGCACGCCCCGCCCGCGGCGTTCCAGGGAGCGCGGCCGGGGGGGCCCCAAAATGCCCCAAAATTGTCCCAAAAATGTCCAAAAAATGTCCCAAAAATGTCCTAAAAAATGCCCCAAAATGTCCCAAAAATGTCCTAAAAAAAGTCCCAAAAATGTCCCAAAAATGTCCAAAAAATGTCCCAAAAATGTCCTAAAAAATGCCCCAAAATGTCCCAAAAATGTCCTAAAAAAAAGTCCCAAAAATGTCCCAAAAATGTCCAAAAATGTCCCAAAAATGTCCTAAAAAATGCCCCAAAATGTCCCAAAAATGTCCTAAAAAAATGTCCCAAAAATGTCCCAAAAATGTCCAAAAAATGTCCCAAAAATGTCCTAAAAAATGCCCCAAAATGTCCCAAAAATGTCCTAAAAAAATGTCCCAAAAATGTCCCAAAAATGTCCAAAAAATGTCCCAAAAATGTCCTAAAAAATGCCCCAAAATTGTCCCAAAAAATGTCCCCAAAAATGTCCCAAAAACCGGGACCCCTCCCCATCTTAAAATCCTTCAAAAAGCACGAAAATTCCCCAAAAAAAAAGCGCTAAAATACTTTTAAAAAGTACTAAAAGCCCCAAAAAAGCATCAAAATCACCACCAAAAGTGTGAAAATCACCCAAAAAAGTGTTAAAATCACCACAGAAAGTGCAAAAATCACCCCAAAAAACGCGAAAATCACCAAAAAAATTAATAAAATCTCCCCCAAAAAGTGCTAAAATTCCTCAAAATGTTCTAATATCTTTTTAAAAAGTGCTGAAATCGCCCCAAAAATGGTAAAATCCACCCCAAAAGTGCTGAAATTGCCCCAAAAAGTGCTAAAATTCCTCAAAAAGTGCTAAAATCCTTTATAAAACTGCTAAAATCTTCCCGAAAAATGGTAAGATCCACTCCAAATGTGGTATGAACTCCCCAAATGTGTTAAATTTCCCCCAAAAAGCATTAAAATCACCCCAAAAATGCGAAAATCACCCAGAAAAGCATTAAAATCGCCCCAAAAAGTTGTAAATTTCCTCAAAAAGTGGTAAAGTCCTTTTAGAAAGTGCTAAAACCCCCCAAAAACCGCTAAAATCCCACAAAAAAAGAGCTAAAATTCCCTAAAAAGTGCTAAATCCCCCCAAAAAAACGGATCCCCCCCAGAAAAAACCAGTTTCCCACCCCAAAAAATCAGATTTCCCTAAAAAAAAATCCGGATACCCTCCAAAAAATCAGATATTTCCCCCCAAAAAAATCCAGATTCCCCCCTGAAAAAGCCCTAAAACCCCCCCAAACCCCCCGGATACCCCCCGAAAAGTGCTAAAACCCCTCAAAAATCCCATAAACCCCGTCAGGTGCCACCCCCCGGTGTCCCCTGATGTCCCCCAGTGTCCCCAGACCCCCTCAGACCCTAAAAATTCCCCAAACCCACCCGAAAAAAGCCCTAACCCCCCCAAAAAGCCCCAGACCCCCCCAAAAAAAGTCCTAAATCGCCCCAAAACCCCTGAAAAAACCCCATAAACCCCATCAAGTGCCACCCCCCAGTGACCCCCAGTGTCCCCTGATGTCCCCCAGTGTCCCCAGACCCCAAAAAAGCCCCAAACCCACCCCAAAAAAAGCCCTAAACCCATTCCAAAAAGCCCCAGACCCCCCAAAAAAAGCCTTAAATCCCCCAAACCCCCTCAAAAATCCCATAAACCTTGTCAGCTGCCACCCCCCAGTGTCCCCCAGTGTCCCCAGGTGTCCCCAGACCCCCCCAGACCCTCGAGACCCCCCAAAAAAGCCCCAAACTCATCCCAAAAAAGCCCTAAACCCGCCCAAAAAAGCTCCAAACCCACCCAAAAAAAGCCCTAAATCGCCCCAAAACCCCGGAAAAACCCCACAAACCCCATCAAGTGCCACCCCCTGGTGTCCCCTGATGTCCCCCAGTGTCCCCAGACCCCCCCAGACCCCAAAAAGCTCCAGATCCCCCCCAAAAATTCCCCAAACCCACCCAAAAAAGCCCTAACCCCCCCCCCAAAAAGCCCCAGACCCCCCCAAAAAAGTCCTAAATCCCCCCAAAACCCCTGAAAAACCCCATAAACCCCATCAAGTGCCACCCCCCAGTGACCCCCAGTGTCCCCTGATGTCCCCCAGTGTCCCCACACCCCCCCAGACCCCAAAAAGCTCCAGATCCCCCCCAAAAAAGCTCCAAACCCACCCAAAAAAGCTCCAAACCCACCCAAAAAAGCCCTAAATCCCCCCAAAACCCATCAAAAACCCCACAAACCCCATCAGGTGCCACCCCCCGGTGTCCCTTGATGTCCCCCAGTGTCCCAGACCCCCTCAGACCCTAAAAATTCCTCAAACCCACGCCAAAAAAGCCCTAACCCCCCCCCCAAAAAAGCCCTAAACCCACCCAAAAAAGCCCTAAATTCCCCCAAAACCCCTGAAAAACCCCACAAACCCCATCAAGTGCCACCCCCTGGTGTCCCCTGATGTCCCCCAGTGTCCCCAGACCCCCCCAGACCCCAAAAAGCTCCAGATCCCCCCCAAAAATTCCCCAAACCCACCCAAAAAAGCCCTAACCCCCCCCCAAAAAGCCCTAAACCCACCCAAAAAAAGTCCTAAATCGCTCCAAAACCCCTGAAAAACCCCATAAACCCCATCAAGTGCCACCCCCCAGTGACCCCCAGTGTCCCCTGATGTCCCCCAGTGTCCCCACACCCCCCCAGACCCCAAAAAGCTCCAGATCACCCCCAAAAATGCCCCAAACCCCCCAAAAAACCCCTAAACCCGCCCAAAAAAGCTCCAAACCCACCCAAAAAAGCCCTAAATTCCCCCAAACCCCTGAAAACCCCACAAACCCCATCAGGTGCCACCCCCCAATGTCCCTTGATGTCCCCCAGTGTCCCCAGACCCCCTCAGACCCCAAAAAGCTCCAGATCCCCCCCAAAAAAGCCCTAAACCCACCCAAAAAAGCCCCAAAGCCACCCCCAAAAAACCCTAAACCCCCCCAAAAACCCCCCAAAAACCCCTCAAACCCCATCAGGTGCCACCCCCGGTGTCCCCCCGGTGTCCCCTGATGTCCCCCAGTGTCCCCTGCCCCCCCCAGACCCCAAAAATCCCCAAATCCCCCGAATTCCCCCCAGGATGGCGAGCGAGCGGCTGCGCAGCGCCCAGGACCTGCTGGACCTGACCTTCCAGTGTGAGCCTTCCCAGCCCAAACCCGTGCTCCTAAATCCCTTTTCCTCACCCCAAACCCATGCTCCTAAATCCCTTTTCCCACCCCAAACCCATGCTCCTAAATCCCTTATCCTCATCCGAAACCCATGTTCCTAAATCCCTTATCCTCATCCGAAACCCGTGTTCCTAAATCCCTTATCCTCATCCGAAACCCGTGCTCCTAAATCCCTTATCCTCATCCGAAACCCATGTTCCTAAATCCCTTATCCTCATCCGAAACCCGTGTTCCTAAATCCCTTATCCTCATCCGAAACCCGTGCTCCTAAATCCCTTATCCTCATCCGAAACCCATGTTCCTAAATCCCTTATCCTCATCCGAAACCCATGTTCCTAAATCCCTCCCCCCCCAACCCATGCTCCTAAATCCCTTATTCCCACCCCAAATCCATGTTCCTAAATCCCTTATCCTCACCCCAAACCCATGCTCCTAAATCCCTTATTCCCACCCCAAATCCATGTTCCTAAATCCCTTATCCTCACCCCAAACCCATGCTCCTAAATCCCTTATCCTCATCTGAAACCCATGTTCCTAAATCCCTTTTCCCACCCCAAACCCATGTTCCTCAATCCCTTTCCCCCCCCCAAATGCAGCGCTGGCCATGCAGCACATGGACCTGAAGCAGGTGGAGCTGGACACGGCCGTGGCCAGAGTGCCCAAACCCTTTATCCTCACCCCAAATCCTTTATTCCCACCCCAAATCCGTGTTCCTAAATCCCTTTTCCCGGTCCCAGCACTGGCCATGCAGCACATGGACCTGAAGCAGGTGGAGCTGGACACGGAGTGCACAAACCCCAAACCCTTTATCCTCACCCCAAATCCCTGTTCCTAAATCCCTTTTCCCCCCCAAACCCATGTTCCTAAATCCCTTTTCCCCCCAAATCTCTGTTCTTAAATCCCTTTTCCCCCCAAATCCGTGTTCCTAAATCCCTTTTCCCGGTCCCAGCGCTGGCCATGCAGCACATGGACCTGAAGCAGGTGGAGCTGGACACGGAGTGCACAAACCCCAAACCCCAAACCCATAACCCCAAACCCATGACCCCAAATCCTTTATTCCCCCCCAAACCCATGTTCCTAAATCCCTTTTCCCCCCCAAACGCAGCCCTGGCCATGCAGCACATGGACCTGAAGCAGGTGGAGCTGGACACGGAGTGCACAAACCCCAAACCCATGACCCCAAATCCCTTATCCTCACCCCAAATCCCTTATCCCCACCCCAAACCCATGTTCCTAAATCCCTTTTCCCCTTTCCCAGCCCTGGCCATGCAGCACATGGACCTGAAGCAGGTGGAGCTGGACACGGAGTGCACAAACCCCAAACCCATGACCCCAAATCCCTTATCCTCACCCCAAATCCTTTATTCCCACCCCAAACCCATGTTCCTAAATCCCTTTTCCCGGTCCCAGCGCTGGCCATGCAGCACATGGACCTGAAGCAGGTGGAGCTGGACACGGAGTGCACAAACCCATGACCCCAAATCCCTTATCCTCACCCCAAATCCCTTATTCCCACCCCAAACCCATGTTCCTAAATCCCTTTTCCCCCCCAAATGCAGCGCTGGCCATGCAGCACATGGACCTGAAGCAGGTGGAGCTGGACACGGAGTGCACAAACCCCAAACCCTTTATCCTCACCCCAAATCCGTGTTCCTAAATCCCTTTTCCCCCCAAATCCGTGTTCCTAAATCCCTTTTCCCCGGTCCCAGCGCTGGCCATGCAGCACATGGACCTGAAGCAGGTGGAGCTGGACACGGAGTGCACAAACCCTTTATCCTCACCCCAAATCCTTTATTCCCACCCCAAATCCCTGTTCCTAAATCCCTTTTCCCCCCCAAACCCATGTTCCTAAATCCCTTTTCCCGGTCCCAGCGCTGGCCATGCAGCACATGGACCTGAAGCAGGTGGAGCTGGACACGGAGTGCACAAACCCCAAACCCTTTATCCTCACCCCAAACCCATGACCCCAAATCCTTTATTCCCACCCCAAACCCATGTTCCTAAATCCCTTTTCCCCCCCAAATGCAGCGCTGGCCATGCAGCACATGGACCTGAAGCAGGTGGAGCTGGACACGGAGTGCACAAACCCCAAACCCTTTATCCTCACCCCAAATCCATGTTCCTAAATCCCTTTTCCCCCCAAATCCGTGTTCCTAAATCCCTTTTCCCGGTCCCAGCGCTGGCCATGCAGCACATGGACCTGAAGCAGGTGGAGCTGGACACGGCCGTGGCCAGAGTGCCCAAACCCTTTATCCTCACCCCAAATCCTTTATTCCCACCCCAAATCCCTGTTCCTAAATCCCTTTTCCCCCCAAATCCGTGTTCCTAAATCCCTTTTCCCGGTCCCAGCCCTGGCCATGCAGCACATGGACCTGAAGCAGGTGGAGCTGGACACGGAGTGCACAAACCCCAAATCCCTTATCCCCACCCCAAATCCGTGTTCCTAAATCCCTTTTCCCCCCCAAACGCAGCGCTGGCCATGCAGCACATGGACCTGAAGCAGGTGGAGCTGGACACGGCCGTGGCCAGAGTGCCCAAACCCCAAACCCATGACCCCAAATCCCTTATCCTCACCCCAAATCCTTTATTCCCACCCCAAACCCGTGTTCCTAAATCCCCTTTCCCCCCCAAACGCAGCGCTGGCCATGCAGCACATGGACCCTGAAGCAGGTGGAGCTGGACACGGCCGTGGCCCAAGGTGGACGAGCTCTCCCGGCAGCTCGAGTCCCTCTGGACGGACGGGCCGGGCCCCCCCCCCCAAGGTGAGCCCCCCGCCTTTGGCACTCGGGGATTTGGGGAGGGGTCGCGCCCCCTCCCCACCCGTTTAACCCCCTCGTGCCCAGGAGCAGAGCAGCCCCCGGAGCCGCTCGAGCCGCCGGAGCCTCCTCGGGGACGGTCTGGAGCTGGGGGGGGGGCTCGGGGACCCTTTGGGGCGACCCCCGCCCCATTTCCTGGGGGGGGAGCTGGAGCGCGCCCCCTCCCCCCGGCCCAAGGTGCTGGCGGTGCCCAGCCCGGGGGGCGGCAGAGCCCCTCCCCACGGCCCCTGCGGCCCTTCGAGCTCCTGGGGGGGCTCGGGGGGTCCCCGGGGGGGGCGTTCGGCGCCGAGAGACCCCCGGCCCCCCCCCCCCGTACGAGGTGCAGGCGCTGTACCCGTCCCTGAGCGGCCCCCCCGGAACCTTCCGGGCACAGGGTGAGGGACACGGGGGGGGACAGGGGGGACATGGGGGGGATAAGGGGGGGACAGTGAGGGGACACAGTGGGGGACATGGGGGGAATGGGGGGGGATATGGGGGGGACAGTGAGGGGACACAGTGGGGGACATGGGGGGGACATGGTGGGGGGACATGGGGGGGGATATGGGGGGGACATGGGGGGAAATGGGGGGGACAGAAGGGGGATAAGGGGGGGACAGTGAGGGGACACAGAGGGGGACATGGGGAGGATCAGGGGTGGGACAAGGGGGGGACATGGGGGGGATATGGGGGGGATATGGGGGCGACAGTGAGGGAGACAATGAGGGGACACAGTGGGGGACATGGGGGGGACACGGGGTGGGACATAGGGGGAATATGTGGGGGACAGAGGGGGGACATGGAGGGGGACAATGAGGGGACACAGAGGGGGACATGGGGGGACACGGGGTGGGACATAGGGGGAATATGTGGGGGACAGAGGGGGGACATGGAGGGGACAATGAGGGGACACAGAGGGGGACATGGGGGGGACAGAAAGGGGGACATAGGGGGGATATGGGGGGGGACAGAGGGGGGACATGGAGGGGACAGTGAGGGGACACTGAGGGGGACACGGGGTGGGACATGGGGGAATGGGGGGGGACAGAGGGGGGACATGGGGAGACAGAGGGGGGGATACAGGGGGACAAGGGGGGGCAGAGGGGGGACAGTGATGGGGGGACATGGGGGAGGAAGAGAGGGGACAGAGGGGGGACATGGAGGGGACATGAGGAGGACAGAGACAGGGGGACATGGGGGGACAGAGGGGGGAGATGGGGGTGACATGGTGGGGACAGTGAGGGGATAAAGGGGGGGCAGAGAGGGGACATGGGGGGGATAAGGGGGTAACAAGGGGGGGACAGAGAGAGAGGACACGGGGGGACAGAGGAGGGACAAGGGGGGGACAGAGGGAGGACATGGGGGTGACATGGGGGGAGACAGTGGTGGGGACATGGTGGGGACACCAAGGGGACACCGAGGGGACATGGACGGGACACGGGGAAGGGGGGAGGGGCTGGTCTGTGCTGGGGGGGCTTGGGCCACCCGCGGTGTCCCCAAATTATCCCGGGCTGTCCCCAACCCCTCGCGGGCTGTCCCCAATGCTGTCCCCATGTCCCCAACCCCTCCCGGGCTGTCCTCGACGCTGTCCCCGTGTCCCCAGCCCTGTCCCTAATCTGTCCCCGAGCTGTCCCCGTGTCCCCAGCCCTGTCCCCCTGTCCCCAAGCTGTCCCAGTCTCCCCGTGTCCCCCAAGCTGTCCCAGTGTCCCCTGCCCTGTCCCTAAGCTGTCCCCATGTCCCCCAGCCCTGTCCCCAGCTGTCCCCAGCTGTCCCCAAGCTGTCCCCAAGCTGTCTCAGTGTCCCCATGTCCCCAAGCTGTCCCAGTGTCCCCGTGTCCCTAGCTGTCCCCATGTCCCCAGCCCTGTCCCCATGTCCCCAGCCCTGTCCCCAGCCCTGTCCCCAGCACTGTCCCCAAGCTGTCCCTGTGTCCCCAGCCCTGTCCCCAGCCCTGTCCCCGTGTCCCCAGCCCTGTCCCCAAGCTGTCCCCGTGTCCCCGAGCTGTCCCCGTGTCCCCAGCCCTGTCCCCAGCCCTGTCCCCAGCACTGTCCCCAAGCTGTCCCTGTGTCCCCAGCCCTGTCCCCAGCGCTGTCCCCATGTCCCCGAGCTGTCCCCGTGTCCCCAGCCCTGTCCCCAGCCCTGTCCCCAGCCCTGTCCCCAGCCCTGTCCCCGTGTCCCCAGCCCTGTCCCCAAGCTGTCCCCGTGTCCCCGAGCTGTCCCCGTGTCCCCAGCCCTGTCCCCAGCGCTGTCCCCATGTCCCCGAGCTGTCCCCGTGTCCCCAGCCCTGTCCCCAGCGCTGTCCCCATGTCCCCAGCCCTGTCCTCATGTCCCCAGCCCTGTCCCCAGCCCTGTCCCCAGCACTGTCCCCAGCCCTGTCCCCGTGTCCCCAGCCCTGTCCCCGTGTCCCCAAGCTGTCCCCAAGCTGTCCCCAAGCTGTCCCCAGCTGTCCCCATGTCCCCAGCCCTGTCCCCGTGTCCCCCCAGAGGAGCTGGGTGCCAAGCGGCGCCCGCAGCGGGGCTGGAACGAGTCCGACCTGGACGTGGCCTACGAGAAAAAACCGCCGGGCCCGGGGGGCTACGACCGTGAGGGGGGGCCGGGGGGCTGGGGACACCGGGGGACATCGGGGGACATCGGGGGGGTGGCACTGGGGGGAGTTTAGGGGGGTTTGAGGGGATTTTTGGGGGGTTTGGGGTTGTTTTGGGGGGGTCTTGGGGGTGGAGAAGGGGATTTGGGGGGGTCTTGGGGGTCTGGGGGGTCAGAGAACACTGGGGGGACATCAGGGGACACTGGGGACATCGGGGGACACCGGGGGGACATTGTGGGGTGGCACTGGTTGGGGTTTGTGTGGGTTTGAAGGGATTTTGGGGGGGTTTGGGGGGGTCTCGGGGGTCTGGGGGCTTTTTTGGGGGGGTCTGGGTTTTTTTTGGGAGGGTCTGGGGGTATTTTGGGGGGGTTCTGGTTTTTTTTTTGGTGGGTCTGGGGGTTTTTTTTAGGGGGGTCTGGGGACTTTACGGGGGGGGTCTGGGATTTTTTTTTGGGGGGGTTCTGGGGGCTTTTTTTGGTGGGTCTGGGTTTTTTTTTTTTAGGGGGGTCTGGGAGCTTTTCAGGGGGGGGTCTGGGCTTTTTTTGGGGAGGTCTGGTTTTTTTTGGGGGAGGTCTGGGGCTTTTTTTGGGGGGGGTCTGGGGTTTATTTGGGGATTTTCGGTTGAAGATAGAATTCTATTATTTTTTTTGGGGGGTGGTCTCTGAGTCTTTTTAAGACATCAAACCTTTTGGGGAGGGGCTCCACAGCAGCAGGGGGGTGGGAATCCCAAAATCCCAAACCCACCCACCTTTTTGGGGTGGGGTCTCCCCATAATGACCTCGACCCCCCCCCACCCCCCCCAGGGACCCCCGAGGGCCAACCGCGCCCCCCCCCCGGTGCTGTGGAGGGAATCGAGCCTGGACGGGGCCGGCCCGGGCAAGGTGAGCGCGGATTTTGGGGTGGGGTCCGCACCTTAAACCCCCCCCTCAGAAAAAAAAAACCCAAAAACCCCTTTTTAACCCATTTTTAACCGATTTTTAACCGTTTTAACCCTTTCCCCGCCGCCGCAGGACGGCGCTTTCGGCGCTCACAGCGCCACCCTGCCGCGCAATTACAAACTGTCCCCCCTGGAACGGCGACAAGAGGGGGGGGGCCCCCCTTTTCCGCTCGCCCCCCGCGGCCAGGACGCTGCCCCGGGGGTGGCACCCGGGCCAGCAGCCGGTGTCGCGCATCCCGGTGCCCCCCGCCCCGGCCGGGAGACCCCCCCGGCACAAGCCGCTGCCCCTCTCCATGATCTTCAGGCTGCAGAACGCCTTCTGGGAGCAGGGCGGGGGGCACAGGGGGCTGCCCCCCCTCATCGCCCCCTCCCCGGCCGGGGGGGCAGCGCGGGGGTCGCCCCAAAAGATGCCGGCGCTGCCCCCGGCCCCGCCCGCGGCGGCTGGGGGGGAAGGTGAGAGGGGGTTCGGGGGGGATTGGGGGGTTAAAAGGGGATTTGGGGGGTAAAAAGGGGATTTTGGGGGGGCTCGGGGGGTTAAAAGGGGATTTGGGGGGGTCTCGGGGGGGTGAAAAGGGGATTTTGGGGGGTGAAATGGGGATTTTGGGGGGTCTCGGGGGGTAAAAATGGGATTTGGGGGGGTTTGGGGGGTCTTAGGGAGGGTTTAAGGGGATTTTTGGGGGTCCATGGGGTTCTGCCCTTCCCTCCCCAGTTCCGGGGTCTCTCCCTTTCCCCTCCCCAATTCCGGGCTCTCTCCCCTCACTCCTTCCCCCCTCCCCAATTCCGGGGTCTCTCCCTTTCCCCTCCCCAATTCCGGGGGTCTCTCCCCTCACTCCCCTTCTCCCTCCCCAGTTCCGGGGGTCTCTCCCTTTCCCCTCCCCAATTCTGGGGGTCTCTCCCCTCACTCCTTCCCCCCTCCCCAATTCCGGGGTCTCTCCCCTCACTCCCAATTCCGGGCTCTCTCCCCTCACTCTTTTCCCCCTCCCCAATTCCGGGGTCTCTCCCTTTCCCCTCCCCAATTCCGGGGTCTCTCCCCTTTCCCCCTCCCCAATTCTGGGGGTCTCTCCCCTCACTCCTTCCCCCCTCCCCAATTCCGGGGTCTCTCCCCTTTCCCCCTCCCCAATTCTGGGGGTCTCTCCCCTCACTCCTTCCCCCCTCCCCAATTCCGGGGGTCTCTCCCCTCACTCCTTCCCCCTCCCCAGCTCCCACCCGCCCCGCGCCCCCCGACCCTCCCGAGGCCGAGGCGGAGCTGGAGCGGCTCCTGCGCTGCTCGGACGCGGAGGGGCCCGCGGAGGGACCCCCGGAGGGACCCCCGGAGGGACCCCCGGACGCTCCCCCGGCGCGGCCGCTGAGCCCCACGCGGCTGCAGCCGCTGCTGCCGCCCGAGGCGCGCCGGGTGCCCGAGTTCCAGGAGGTGGCGCGGGTGCTGGCGGAGATGCCGCGGCCGCTGAAGCGCCGGGGCTCCATGGAGCAGAGCCCCGGGCCCGCCGCCGCCCCGGCGCGCACCCGCCACTACCGGCAGCTGATCCCGCGCCTGCTGCACCGCCCCGGCTCGCCGGCCGCGCCGGGGGACGGCGCCGAGGCGCTGCCCCTGTCGCCGCCGCCGCCTCCTCCTCCTCCTCCTCCTCCTCCGCCTGCTGCTGCTCCGGCCGTGGAGAGCGCGGCCCCGGCGGGGCAGGGGACGGTGAGTGCGGGCAGTCCCATTGTCACCCTGGGACCCCCGAGGGTCATTGTCACTCTGAGAGCCCCGAGGGTCATTGTCACTCTGGGACCCCCGAGGGTCATTGTCACTCTGAGAGCCCTCTTCCTTGTCACTCTGGGACCCCCGAGGGTCATTGTCACCCTGGGACCCCCGAGGGGTCATTGTCACTCTGAGATCCCTGAAGTGTCATTGTCACTGTCACTCTGGGACCCCCGAGGGTCACTGTCACTCTGGGACCCCCGAGGGGTCACTGTCACTCTGAGATCCCTGAAGTCTCATTGTCACTGTCACTCTGGGACCCCCGAGGGGTCACTGTCACTCTGGGACCCTCCCCAGGGTCATTGTCACTCTGGGACCCCCCCCAGTCCTTGTCCGTCAGAGACCCTCAAGGGGTCACTGTCACTCTGGGACCCCCGAGGTGTCATTGTCACTGTGGGACCCCCGAGGGGTCATTGTCACTGTGGGACCCCCGAGGGTCACTGTCACTTGGAGTCCCCGAAGTGTCATCGTCACTCTGAGAGCCCTGGTCATTGTCCGAGACCCCCAAGGTGTCATTGTCACTTGGAGACCCCCGAGGTGTCACTGTCACTCTGGGACCCCCCAGTCCTTGTCCCTCAGAGACCCCCGAGGTGTCACTGTCACTCTGGGACCCTCCCCAGGGTCATTGTCACTTGGAGACCCGCCCTCAGTGTCACTGTCACTCTGAGAGCCCCCGGTCCTTGTCCCTCTGAGACCCCCGAGGTGTCATTGTCACTTGGAATGTCTCGGGAGTGTCCCCAAGGTCCCCAGGGTGGTGTCCCCAATGCCCGGGGTTGTGTCCCCTGACCCCCCCGGTGTCACAGGAGCTGTGCTCGGCCCTGTGCGACCCCTCCTCGCCCCGGGGCTGTCCCGGGGTGATGTCCCCAGTGTCCGGGGCTGTCCCGGGTGATATCCCCAGTGTCCGGGGTCATGTCCCCGTGTCCCCTGACCCCCCCCCCGGTGTCGCAGGAGCTGCGCTCGGCCCTGCGCGACCCCTCCTTGCCGCGGGGCTGTCCCGGGGTGGTGTCCCCAAGGACCGGGGCTGTCCCGGGGTGATGTCCCCAGTGTCCGGGGCTGTCCGGGGTGATGTCCCCGTGTCCCCTGACCCTGGCCGTGTCGCAGGAGCTGCGCTCGGCCCTGCGCGACCCCTCCTCGCCGCGGCGCCGCCCCGGGGCGCGGGTGCGGCTGAACCCGCTGGTGCTGCTGCTGGACGCGGCCCTGACCGGGGAGCTGGACGTGGTGCAGCAGGCGGTGGCAGAGGTGACACTGGGGACAGCGGTGACACTGGGGACAGCGGGGACACTGGGGACAGCGGTGACACTGGGGACAGCGGGGAGGGCAGTGGGAGCTGGACGTGGTGCAGCAGGCGGTGGCAGAGGTGACACCGGGGACATTGGGGACAGCGGGGAGGGGTGAGTGGCGACAGGGGGCAGCAGGTCTGGGTGACAGCGGGGACACCGGGGGTGTCCCGGGGCTGTCCCCGGTGGCAGTGAGGGGACAGTGGGGACAGGGGCTATCCCGGGGCTGTCCCGGGGCTGTCCCCGGTGGCAGTGAGGGGACAGGGGGGACACCGGGCTGTCCCGGGGCTGTCCCCGGTGGCAGTGAGGGGACAGTGGGGACAGGGGCTGGGTGACATCAGGGGTGTCCCGGGGCTGTCCTGGGTGGCAGTGAGAGGACAGGGGTTGGGCACAGCGGATCTGGGTGACAGCAGGGACACCGGGCTGTCCCGGGGCTGTCCCGGTGGCAGTGAGGGGACAGTGGGGACAGGGGCTATTCCGGGGCTATCCCGGGGCTGTCCCGGGGCTGTCCCGGTGGCAGCCAGGGGACACGCCGCTGTCCCCAGCTGAACGACCCGAGCCAGCCCAACGACGAGGGCATCACGGCGCTGCACAACGCCATCTGCGGCGCCAACTACGCCATCGTGGAGTTCCTGATCGCCAGCGGCGCCAACGTCAACTCCCCGGACAGCCACGGCTGGTGGGGGACACTGAGGGGACATGGGGACAATGGGGACATGGGGACAATGGGGGACAGGGCCCCCACAGCCACGGCTGGTGGGGGACACTGAGGGGACATGGGGACAATGGGGACAATGGGGACATGGGGGGACATGGGGACAATGGGGACATGGGGACATGGGGACAGGGACCTGACAGCCACGGCTGGTGGGGGACACTGAGGGGACAACGGGGACATGGGGACAACGGGGACAATGGGGACATGGGGACAGGACCCCAACAGCCACGGCTGGTGGGGGACACTGAGGGGACAACGGGGACATGGGGACAACGGGGACAATGGGGACAGGACCCCAACAGCCACGGCTGGTGGGGGACACTGAGGGGACAATGGGGACAATGGGGACATGGGGGGACAATGGGGGAATATGGGGACAATGGGGACATGGGGGGACACAGGGGACATGGGGACATGGGGGGACATGGGGACAATGGGGACAGGACCCGGACAGCCATGGCTGGTGGGGGACAACGGGGACATGGGGACATGGGGGGACATGGGGACAATGGGGGGACAATGGGGACAGGACCCCGACAGCCACGGCTGGTGGGGGACAACAGGGACAATGGGGGGACACAGGGGACAATGGGGACATGGGGACACGGGGAACATGGGGACAGGACCCTGACAGCCACGGCTGGTGGGGGACAATGGGGGACACCATGGGGACATGGGGACAGTGGGGACACAGGGGGACACAGGGGACAATGAGGGGATATGGGGACAATGGGGACACGGGGGGACATGGGGGGACAGGACCCCGACAGCTACGGCTGGTGGGACAATGAGGGGACAGTGGGGACAATGGGGGGACATAGGGACAATGGGGACATGGGGGGACATAGGGACAATGGGGACAATGGGGGGACAGGACCCTGACAGCCACGGCTGGTGGGACACTGGGGGACACCGGGGACATGGGGACACGGGGGGACAGTGGGACATGGGGCGACACATGGGTACAAGGGCTTAGAGGGTGAGACAGGGACAGGGGACAGGGATGGTGGCACAGGGATGGAGGACAGGGGGACCCCAATATTCCCCAGCCCCCAACACCCCCCAAACCCCTGGTGACCCCAAAAATCCCCCAAACAGCCCCAAACCCCTGGTGACCCCGATAAACCCCAAACCCTCGGTGACCCCAAAACCCCCTGAACACCCCCAAATCCCCAGTGACCCCAAAACCCCCCAAATCCTCAGTGACCCCAAAACCCCCCAAAGCCTCAGTGACCCCGATAAACCCCAAACACTCGGTGACCCCAAAAATCCCCCAAACCCTCGGTGACCCCAAAACCCCATAACCCTTAATTCCCCACTAACGAGCTGTAATTAACCCCCCATACCCCATCACCAAACAACCATTCTTAGGGTGGTGGTCCCTGATTTTGGGGTGCGACCCCTCACTTTTGGGGTGCGATCTCTGACTTTTGGTGTGCAATCCCTGACTTTGGGGTGCAATCCCTGACTTTGGGGTGCAATCCGTGACTTTTGGGGTGCAATCCCTGACTTTTGGGGTGCGACCCCTGACTTTTGGGGTGCAATCCCTGACTTTTGGGGTGCGAGCCCTGACTTTGGGGTCCCCGGTGCGGCAGGACGCCCCTGCACTGCGCGGTCTCGTGCAACGACACCGGCGTGTCCCCAATGCCCCCCAAACCCTCGGTGGCCCCAAATCCCCCCAAACAGCCCCAAACCCTCGGTGACCCTGATAAACCCCAAACCCTTGGTGACCCCAAAAATCCCCCAAACCCTCGGTGACCCCAAAACTCCATAACCCTTAATTCCCCACTAACGAGCTGTAATTAACCCCCCATACCCCATCACCAAACAACCGTTCTTTGGGGGGTGGTCCCACAATTTTTGGGGTGCGACCCCTGACTTTTGGGGTGCGATCTCTGACTTTTGGGGTACAATCCCTGACTTTGGGGTCCCCGGTGCGGCAGGACGCCCCTGCACTGCGCGGCCTCGTGCAACGACACCGGCGTGTGCGTGGCCCTGGTGCGCCACGGCGCCGCCATCTTCGCCACCACGGCCAGCGACGGCAGCCTGGCGGTGGAGAAGTGCGACCCGTACCGCGAGGGCTACGCCGACTGCTCCAGCTACCTCACTGGTCCGGACTGGGAGCACTGGGAGCACTGGGAGCACTGGGACAGGGGCTGGGGGAGCTAGGGGATGTGGGGGATGTAGGGTTATGGGGTACTGGGATTGGGAACTGGGAATACTGGGGGTTCATGGTGTGACCCGTACCGCGAGGGCTACGCCGACTGCTCCAGCTACCTCACTGGTCCGGACTGGGAGCACTGGGAGGGACTGGGAGCACTGGGAGCACTGGGAGAGGGGCTGGGGGAGCCAGGGGATGTGGGGGATGTGGGGTTGTGGGGTACTGGGATTGGGAACTGGGGATACTAGGGGTTTATGGTGTGACCCGTCCCGCGAGGGCTACGCCGACTGCTCCAGCTGCCTCACTGGTCCGGACTGGGAGCACTGGGAGGGACTGGGAGCACTGGGAGAGGGGCTGGGGGTGATGGGAGGGACTGGGGACATGGGGGACATGGGGGATGTGGGGTTACGGGGCACTGGGATTGGGAACTGGGAATACTGGGGGTTCATGGTGTGACCCGTCCCGCGAGGGCTATGCCGACTGCTCCAGCTACCTCACTGGTCCGGACTGGGAGCACTGGGAGCACTGGGAGCACTGGGAGCACTGGGAGAGGGGCTGGGGGTGATGGGAGGGACTGGGGACATGGGGGATGTGGGGTTATGGGGTACTGGGATTGGGAACTGGGAATACTGGGGGTTCATGGTGTGACCCGTACCGCGAGGGCTACGCCGACTGCTCCAGCTACCTCACTGGTCCGGACTGGGAGCACTGGGAGGGACTGGGAGCACTGGGAGCACTGGGAGAGGGGCTGGGGGAGCCAGGGGATGTGGGGGATGTGGGGTTGTGGGGTACTGGGATTGGGGTTTATGGGGTTCATGGTGTGACCCGTACCGCGAGGGCTGCACCGACTGCTCCAGCTGCCTCACTGGTCTGAACTGGGAGCACTGGGAGCACTGGGAGAGGGGCTGGGGGTGATGGGAGGGACTGGGGACATGGGGGATGTGGGGTTATGGGGCACTGGGATTGGGAACTGGGGGTTTGTGGTGTGACCTGAGTGCTCCAGCTGCCTCACTGGTCTGAACTGGGAGCACTGGGAGCACTGGGGGTTATGGGGATATTTGGGGTTGCTGTCAGTGCAGTGGTACCGGGGCAGTCTGGGGGTCTCGGGGCGGTTTTGGGGTGACATTTTGGGTTTTGGGGTGACATTTTGTGTTTTGGGGTGTCCCCGCAGAGGTGGAGCAGGGCATGGGCGTGCTGAACAGCGGCGTGGTGTGGGGATATTTGGGGATATTTTGGGATATTTGGGGTCTCTATGGATGTTTTTGGGTCCAGGGATGGTTTATGGGTTTCAGGGAGGTTTTGGGGTGACAATCTGAATTTCGGGGTGTCCCTCCTGTCCCCGCAGAGGTGGAGCAGGGCATGGGCGTGCTGAACAGCGGCGTGGTGTGGGGATATTTGGGGATATTGAAGATATTTGGGGATATTGAGGAAATTTTGGGGTTTCTGTCAATACGGTGGTACTGGGACAGTTTTGGGGTGACATTTTGGGTTCCGGGGTGTCCCCGCAGAGGTGGAGCAGGGCATGGGCGTGCTGAACAGCGGCGTGGTGTGGGGATATTTGGGGATATTTGGGGATATTTGGGGTCTCTATGGATGTTTTTGGGTCCAGGGATGGTTTATGGGTCTCAGGGAGGTTTTGGGGTGACAATCTGAATTTCGGGGTGTCCCTCCTGTCCCCGCAGAGGTGGAGCAGGGCATGGGCGTGCTGAACAGCGGCGTGGTGTGGGGATATTTGGGGATATTTTGGGGATATTTGGGATATTTGGGGTCTCTATGATGTTTCTGGGTACGGGGGCAGTCTGGGGGTCTCGGGGCGGTTTTGGGGTGACATTTTGGATTTTGGGGTGACATTTTGGGTTTCAGGGTGTCCCCGCAGAGGTGGAGCAGGGCATGGGCGTGCTGAACGGCGGCGTGGGGTGGGGATATTTGGGGATATTTGGGGATATTTGGGGTTTCTATGGATGTTTTGGGTATAGGGATGGTTTATGGGTTTCAGGAGGGTTTCGGGGTGACATTTTGGGTTTCAGGGTGACAATCTGAATTTGGGGTGTCCCCGCAGAGGTGGAGCAGGGCATGGGCGTGCTGAACAGCGACGTGGTGTGGGGATATTTGGGAATATTGAGGATATTTGGGGATATTGATGATATTTTGGGGTTTCTGTCAATACGGTGGTACTGGGACAGTTTTGGGGTGACATTTTGGGTTCCGGGGTGTCCCCGCAGAGGTGGAGCAGGGCATGGGCGTGCTGAACAGCGGGGTGGTGTACGCGCTCTGGGATTACAGCGCCGAGTTCGGGGACGAGCTCTCGTTCCGCGAGGGCGAGCCCGTGACCGTGCTGCGCCGCGAGCCCCCCGAGGAGCTCGACTGGTGGTGGGGGTCCCTCTACGGCCACGAGGGATACGTGCCCCGCAACTACTTCGGGGTGAGGGGGGGGCCCGGGGGCGTCTGGGGGCGTGGGGCATTTGGGGAGGGGTCTTAGGGGGGGTAAATCCATTGGGGAGGGGTCCTATAGGGGATAAATCCATTGGGGAGGGGTCTTAGGGGGGGTAAATCCATTGGGGAGGGGTCCTATAGGGGGTAAATCCATAGAGAAGGGGTCCTATAGGGGATAAAGGGTCTGGGGAGGGGTCCCATAGGGGGTAAATCCATTGGGGAGGGGTCTCATAGGGGGTAAATCCATTGGGGAGGGGTCTTAGGGTGGTAAATCCATTGGGGAGGGGTCCCATAGGGGGTAAATCCATTGGGGAGGGGTCCTATAGGGGGTAAATCCATTGGGGAGGGGTCTTAGGGGGGGTAAATCCATTGGGGAGGGGTCCCATAGGGAGTAAATCCATTGGGGAGGGGTCTTAGAGAGGATAAATCCATTGGGGAGGGGTCCCATAGGGGGTAAAGGGTTTGGGGAGGGGTCTCAAAGGGGATAAATCCATTGGGGAGGGGTCTTATAGGGGGTAAATCCATTGAGGAGGGGTCTTAGAGGGGGTTAAATCCATTGGGGAGGGGTCCCATAGGGGATAAAGGGTTTGGGGAGGGGTCTTAGGGGGGATAAATCCATTGGGGAGGGGTCCTATAGGGGATAAATCCATTGGGGAGGGGTCTTAGAGGGGGTTAAATCCATTGGGGAGGGGTCTTAGAAGGGTTAAATCCATTGGGCAGGAGCCCCAAGGGGATAAATCCATTGGGGAGGGGTCCTATAGGGGATAAATCCATTGGGGAGGGGTCTTAGAGGGGGTTAAATCCATTGGGGAGGGGTCTTAGAAGGGTTAAATCCATTGGGCAGGAGCCCCAAGGGGATAAATCCATTGGGGAAGGGTCTCATAGAGGATCAAGCGTTTGGGGAGGGGTCTCATAGGGGATAAAGGGTTTGGGGAGGGGTCTTAGAGGGGGTTAAATCAATTGGGGAGGGGTCCCATAGGGGGTAAATCCATTGAGGAGGGGTCCTATAGGGGATAAAGGGTTTGGGGAGGGGTCCCATAGGGGTTTAAGTCCATTGGGGAGGGGTCCCATAGGGGATAAATCCATTGGGGAGGGGTCTTAGAGAGGATAAAGGATTTGGGGAGGGGTCTCATAGGGGGTAAATCCATTGGGGAGGGGTCCCATAGGGGATAAAGGGTTTGGGGAGGGGTCTTAGGGGGGATAAATCCATTGGGGAGGGGTCCTATAGGGGGTAAAGGGTTTGGGGAGGGGTCTTAGAGGGGTTAAATCCATTGGGCAGGAGCCCCAAGGGGATAAATCCATTGGGGAAGGGTCTCATAGAGGATCAAGCGTTTGGGGAGGGGTCTCATAGGGGATAAAGGGTTTGGGGAGGGGTCTTAGAGGGGGTTAAATCAATTGGGGAGGGGTCTCATAGGGAATAAATCCATTGGGGAGGGGTCCCATAGGGGATAAAGGGTTTGGGGAGGGGTCTTAGGGGGGATAAATCCATTGGGGAGGGGTCCTATAGGGGATAAATCCATTGGGGAGGGGTCTTAGGGGGGGTAAATCCATTGGGGAGGGGTCCCATAGGGGGTAAATCCATTGGGGAGGGGTCCTATAGGGGGTAAATCCATTGAGGAGGGGTCTTAGAAGGGTTAAATCCATTGGGGAGGAGCCCCAAGGGGATAAATCCATTGGGGAAGGGTCTCATAGAGGATCAAGGTTTTGGGGAGGGGTCTCATAGGGGATAAAGGGTTTGGGGAGGGGTCTTAGAAAGGGTTAAATCAATTGGGGAGGGGTCCCATAGGGGGTAAATCCATTGGGGAGGGGTCCTATAGAGGATAAATCCATTGAGGAGGGGTCCTATAGGGGATAAAGGGTTTGGGGAGGGGTCTTAGAGGAGGTTAAATTCATTGGGGAGGGGTCTTACAGGGGGTTAAATCCATTGGGGAGGGGTCCTGTAGGGGATAAATCCATTGGGGAGGGGTCCCATAGGGGGTAAATCCATTGGGGAGGGGTCTTAGGGGGGATAAATCCATTGGGGAGGGGTCCTATAGGGGATAAATCCATTGGGGAGGGGTCTTAGAGGGGGTTAAATCCATTGACGAGGGGTCCTATAGGGGATAAAGGGTTTGGGGAGGGGTCTCATAGGGGTTTAAGTCCATTGGGGAGGGGTCCCATAGGGGATAAATCCATTGGGGAGGGGTCCCATAGGGGATAAAGGGTTTGGGGAGGGGTCTTAGGAGGATAAATCCTTAGGGGAGGGGTCTCTTTTTTTGGGATCAGGGTTATTTTGGGGTTATTTTTGGGGGGATTGGGGTTTTTTTTGGGTGGGGGTCTCACCTCCCCTTCCCCCCCAGCTCTTCCCGAGGGTCCGGCCGCAGAAGAAGAAAATCTGAGGGGGGGGGGAGGTCCCAGCCCCCTCCCCAAATCGGGACACGCCCCCTTTGCTGTCCCCTCCCCCCCGTGGTGTTCTCCCTTTTTTTGGGATTTTTTGGGAATAAAAACCTCCGGATGCTCCTGGGGGGGTTTTTTTTGGGTCATTTTTGGGGGGTTTGGGACAAATTTGGGGACACCGGGGAGGGGGAGGGGACACAGGAGGTGACAGCGGTACCGAAGCAGAATTTATTGATGGGGACAGCCCCAAAATCCCCCAAAAACCCCCAAAATCCCCCCCCAAAAAAGCCAAAAATCCCCCAAAAACCCCCAAAATAACCCCAAAAACCTCCAAAATAACCCCAAAAACCTCCAAAATTCCTCCAAAAAAGCCAAAATACCCCCCAAAAACCCCCCAAAAAACCCCCAAAATCCCCCCCCCGAAAATCTCCAAAAAAAGCCAAAATACCCCCCAAAAAACCCCAAAATTCCAAAATATAATTTTTTTCCCCAAAATTCCCCCTAAAAAACATAAACCCCCCCCAAAACCCCAAAATTCCCCCCCAAAACCCCATAATTCCTCCAAAATCTCCCCAAAACCACCGAAATCCACCCAAAAAAAACCCAAAATCCCCCCAAAAAACCCCAGAAAATCCCAAAATCCGGCCGGGAATGGGGAGGGTGGGGATTTGGGGAGGGGTCCTGGGGGGGATTTGGGGGGATCCAGAGGGGTTTGGAAAGTTCCAGAAGGTTCCAGGGGGTCGCTGTGGGAGGGTTCCGGAAGGTTCTGGGATGGTTCTGGAAGGTTCCTGGGGCGTCTGGGAGGGTTCTGGAAGGTTCCGGAAGGTTCTGGAAAGTTCCAGGGGGGGAATCTGGGATGGTTCTGGAAGGTTCTGGAAGATTCCTGGGGGATCTGGGAAGGTTCTGGAAGGTTCCATGGGGATCTGGGAAGGTTCTGGAAGGTTCCATGGGGATTCTGGGATGGTTCTGGAAGGTTCCGGAAGGTCCCATGGGGATCTGGGAAGGTTCTGGAAGGTTCCATGGGGATTCTGGGATGGTTCTGGAAGGTTCCAGAAGGTTCCATGGGGATCTGGGAAGGTTCTGGAAGGTTCCATGGGGATCTGGGAAGGTTCTGGAAGGTTCCATGGGGATTCTGGGATGGTTCTGGAAGGTTCCGGAAGGTTCCATGGGGATCTGGGAAGGTTCTGGAAGGTTCCATGGGGATTCTGGGATGGTTCTGGAAGGTTCCGGAAGGTTCCATGGGGAATCTGGGAAGGTTCTGGAAGGTTCCATGGGGATTCTGGGATGGTTCCGGAAGGATCCAGAGGATGTTCCCATCACGAATTCTCTACTTGCCGGTGATGAGGGGGCTGCCCTGGGATGGTTCCGGAAGGTTCTGGAAGGTTCCAGGGGAATCTGGGAAGGTTCCGGAAGGTTCCATGGATTCCCTATTTGCCCGCGATGAGGGGGTTGCGCAGCACGACGATGACGGAGCCGCTCTGGGGAAGGTTCCGGAAGGTTCCAGGGGGATCTGGGATGATTCCAGAAGGTTCCAGAAGGTTCCATGGATTCCCTATTTGCCCGCGATGAGGGGGTTGTGCAGCACGACGATGACGGAGCTGCTCTGGGGAAGGTTCCGGAAGGTTCCAGGGGGATCTGGGATGATTCCAGAAGGTTCCAGAAGGTTCCATGGATTCCCTATTTGCCCGCGATGAGGGGGTTGTGCAGCACGACGATGACGGAGCTGCTCTGGGGAAGGTTCTGGAAGGTTCTGGGGGCTCTGGAAGGTTCTGGAAGGTTCCAGGGGATGTTCCCATCAGGAATCCCCTACTTCCCGGCGATGAGGGGGTTGCGCAGCACCACGATGACGGAGCTGCTCTGGAGGATCTGGGAGGGTTCTGGAAGGTTCCATGAGGCTCTGGGAAGGTTCCGGAAGGTTCCAGGGATGCCCATCCCCTACTTCCCGGCGATGAGGGGGTTGCGCAGCACGACGATGACGGAGCCGCTCTGGGGAAGGTTCTGGAAGGTTCCAGGGGGCTCTGGGATGGTTCTGGAAGGTTCCGGAAGGTTCCATGGATTCCCTATTTGCCCGCGATGAGGGGGTTGCGCAGCACCACGATGACGGAGCTGCTCTGGGGAAGGTTCTGGAAGGTTCCAGGGGGATCTGGGATGATTCCAGAAGCTTCCAGAAGGTTCCATGGATTCCCTATTTGCCCGCGATGAGGGGGTTGCGCAGCACAACGATGACGGAGTCTCCGCGCAGGAACATCTTGGAGATGTAGCGGTCCTTGTTGACCGGCTTGGATTTCTTCTTGCCTTTGCCGCTCTTGGGCACCTCCGTCCACATCTCCTTGACGTTCTCCAGCACCATGTTACAGTGCCTGGGGGGAAAAACAATGGGGTTTTGGGGGGAAAAATGGGGTTTGGGGAAAAAAATGGGGGTTTGGGGTCAGGAAATGGAGTTTGGGGGGAAAAACCATGGGATTTTGGGGAAAAAAAATGGGGGTTTGGGGTCAGGAAATGGAGTTTGGGCGGGAAAAATGGGATTTTGGTGGGAAAAATGGGATTTTGGGGAAAAAAAATGGGGGTTTGGGGTCAGGAAATGGAGTTTGGGGGGAAAAACCCTGGGATTTTGGGGAAAAAAAATGGGATTTTGGGGAAAAAAAATGGGGGTTTGGGGTCAGGAAATGGACTTTGGGGGGGAAAAATGGGATTTTGGTGGGAAAAATGGGATTTTGGGGAAAAAAAATGGGGGTTTGGGGTCAGGAAATGGAGTTTGGGGGGGAAAAATGGGATTTTGGGGAAAAAAATGGGGGTTTGGGGTCAGGAAATGGAGTTTGGGGGGGAAAAATGGGGATTTGGGGAAAAAAATGGGGGTTTGGGGTCAGGAAATGGAGTTTGGGGGGGAAAATGGGGATTTGGGGAAAAAAATGGGGGTTTGGGGTCAGGAAATGGAGTTTGGGGGGGAAAAATGGGGATTTGGGGAAAAAAATGGGGGTTTGGGGTCAGGAAATGGAGTTTGGGGGGGAAAAATGGGATTTTGGTGGGAAAAATGGGATTTTGGGGAAAAAAAATGGGGGTTTGGGGTCAGGAAATGGAGTTTGGGGCGGGGGAAATGGGATTGTGGTGGGAAAAATGGGGATTTTGGGGAAAAACATGGGGTTTTGGGATCAGGAAATGGAGTTTATGGGGGAAATGGGGATTTTGGGAAAAAAAAAAAGGGGGTTTTGGGGGGAATCAACAGGATTTTGGGAAAAAAATGGGGTTTTTTGTGGGGGAAAATGGGATTTTTGGAGGAAAAAAGGGATTTTGGGGGGAAAAAATGGGAATTCTTTGGGGAAAATGGGAATTTTGAGAAAAAAAGGGATTTTGGTAGGGAAGAAATGGGATTTTGGGGGGATAAATGGGATGATGGGAAAAAAAGGGATTTTGGGGGGAAAATGGGATCTTGGGGGAAAAAATGGGGATTTGGGGAGAAAGATGGGATTTCTGGGGAAAAAATGGGATTTTGGGGGGAAAAAAGAGGATCTGCTGAAGGCCCAGGGGAACCCATGAGGACACCGAGCTGAACTTGGGAGGACTGAGACCACCATGGGGACAACATGGGGACACTGTGGTGACACTGAGGTGACACTGAGGACACCACGGGGACATCATAGGGACCGTGGTGACACTCTGGGGACCCTGGGGACAGCTTGGGGACACTGAAAACCCCAGAGATGAATCTGCTGAAGGCCCAGGAGAACCCATGAGGACACCGAGCTGACCTTCTAAGAACCGTGGTGACCCTGGGGACACCATGGGGACACTGTGGTGACACTGAGGACACCTTGGGGACATCATAGGGACCCTGGGGACAGCTTGGGGACACTGAAAACCCCGGAGATGAATCTGCTGAAGGCCCAGGGGAACCCATGAGGACACCGAGCTGAACTTGGGAGAACCGTGGTGACCATGGGGACACTGTGGTGACACTGAGGACACCTTGGGGACATCATAGGGACCCTGGTGACACCTTGGGGACACTGAAAACCCCAGAGATGAATCTGCTGAAGGCCCAGGGGAACCCATGAGGACACCGAGCTGAACCTGGGAGAACTGAGACCGCCATGGGGACACTGAGAACACCATGGGGACATCATAGGGAGCCAGGTGACACTCTGGGGACCCTGGGGACACCTCGGGGACATTGAAAACCCTGGGGATGAATCTGCTGAAGGCCCAGGGGAACCCTGATGACACCGAGCTGAACTTGGGAGAACTGAGACCGCCATGGGGACATCATGGGGACATGATGACACCACGGGGACACTGTGGTGACCCTGGGGACACCTTGGGGACACCTCGGGGACATCACAGGGATCCTGGTGACACCTTGGGGACACTGAAAACCCCGGAGATGAATCTGCTGAAGGCCCAGGGGAACCCAAGATGACACTGAGCTGAACCTGGGAGAACCATGGTGACCCTGGGGACACCGAGGGGACACCGAGGACACCATGGCGACACTGTGGTGACCCTGGTGACACCTTGGGGACACCCTGGGGACACTGAAAACCCTGGAGATGAATCTGCTGAAGGCCCAGGGGAACCCTTGATGACACCGAGCTGAACTTGGGAGAACCATGGTGACCTTCAGGACACCATGGGGACACTGAGAACACCATGGGGACATCATAAGGACCCTGGTGACACCTTGGTGACACCTTGGGGACATTGAAGACCCCGGAGATGAATCTGCTGAAGGCCCAGGGGAGCCCATGATGACACCGAGGTGAACTTGGGGGAACTGAGAGCACCATGGGGACACCATGAGGACACCACGGGGACACTGTGGTGACCCTGGGGACACCTTGGGGACATCTTGGGGACATCATAGGGACCTTGGTGACACCTTGGTGACACCTTGGGGACATTGAAAACCCTGGAGATGAATCTGCTGAAGGCCCAGGGGAACCCTGATGACACCGAGCTGAACTTGGGGGAACTGAGACCACCATGGGGACACCTTGGGGACATCATGGGGACATGATAACACCACAGGGAAACTGTGGTGACCCTGGTGACACCTTGGGGACATTGAAAACCCCGGAGATGAATCTGCTGAAGGCCATGGGGAACCCCATGATGACACCGAGCTGAACCTGGGAGAACCGTGGTGACCCTGGGGACACCGAGGGGACACTGAGAACACCTCGGGGACATCATAGGGACCTTGGTGACACCTTGGGGACACCTTGGGGACACTGAAAACCCTGGAGATGAATCTGCTGAAGGCCCAGGGGAACCCAAGATGACACTGAGCTGAACTTGGGAGAACTGAGAGCACCTTGGGGACACCTTGGGGACATGATAACACCACGGGGACACTGTGGTGACCCTGGGGACACCTTGGGGACACTGAAAACCCCGGAGATGAATCTGCTCAAGGCCATGGGGAACCCCATGATGACACCGAGCTGAACTTGGGAGAACCGTGGTGACTCTGGGGACACCATGGGGACATGATGACACCACGGGGACACTGTGGTGACGCAGGTGACACCTTGGGGACACCCTGGGGACACGGGGCCGCACCTGTCGAAGGCCTTGACGCGGCCCAGCAGCTTCTTGTTGTTGCGGCAGTTGATGAGCACCTGCGTGTTGTTCTTGACGCTCTGCGTCAGCACCGACAGCGGGCCCGTGTTGAACTCCTCCTCCTCGCGCTTCTGCAGCTCCTCGGGCGTCATCTCGCTCTTGGGCTTGTTCAGCAGGCTCCTGGGGACACCAGGGGGACATTGGGGACATCACAGGGACATCAGGATAGCATGGGGACATCATGGAAATAAGGGGGACATCAAAGGAACACGGGGACAAGGGGACATGAGAACGTTTCTGCAGCTCCTCAGGCGTCATCTCGCTCCTGGGCTTGTTCAGCAGCTCCTGGGGACACCAGGGGGACATTGGGGACATCACAGGGACATCAGGATACCACGGGGACATCACGGAAATAAGGGGGACACCAAAGGAACACGGGGACATGAGAACGTTTCTGCAGCTCCTCGGGCGTCATCTCGCTCTTGGGCTGGTTCAGCAGCTCCTGGGGACACCAGGGGGACATTGGGGACATCACAGGGACATCAGGATACCACGGGGACATCACGGAAATAAGGGGGACACCAAAGGAACACGGGGACATGAGAACGTTTCTGCAGCTCCTCGGGCGTCATCTCGCTCTTGGGCTTGTTCAGCAGCTCCTGGGGACAGTGGGGACACCACGGGGACATTGGGGACATCGTGGGGACATCAGGATAGCATGGGGACATCACAGGGGCATGGAGAGACCACGGGGACATCACAGAAACCAGGGGGACATCAAAGGAACACGGGGACATGAGAACGTTTCTGCAGCTCCTCGGGCGTCATCTCGCTCTTGGGCTTGTTCAGCAGCTCCTGGGGACAGTGGGGACATTGGGAACATCACAGGGACATTGGGGACATCGTGGGGACATCAGGATACCAGGGGGACATCACAGGGACATGGAGAGACCATGGGGACATCAAAGGAACACGGGGACACGGAGATGGTTCTTGGGGTCATCTTGCTCTTGGGGTCGTTCAGCAGCTCCTGGGGACATTGGGGACATCACGGGGACATTGGGGACATCGTGGGGACATGGAGAGACCATGGGGACATCAGGATAGCATGGGGACATCACAGGAACACGGGGACACAGAGATGGTTCTTGGGGTCATCTCGCTCCTGGGGTCGTTCAGCAGCTCCTGGGGACACCAGGGGGACATTGGGGACATCACAGGGACATCAAGGGGACGCCTGGCTCCTGCAGACGGGGACAGGGCAGGGCAGGATGGGGACGGGGACAGGTTTGGGGACACCGGGACAGGGATGGGGACACCGGGATGGGTTTGGGGACAAGAAGACAGATCTGGGGACACCGGACAGGGGACACCGGGACAGGTTTGGGGACACCGGAAAAGGTCTGGGGACAGGTTTGGGGACACCGGGACCGGTTTGGGGACACGGGGACAGGGCCAGCACGGCGACAAAACCAGGCCCAGGCCCAGGCCCAGGCCCAGGCCCAGGCCCAGGCCCGGCCCGGTCCGACCCGCTCCGTGTCCCCCCGTTCCCCCACTCCCCAGTTCCGCCTCTCCGCGGTTCCCCCCGCTCCCCCTCCCCTCCCGGCCCTCCCGCCGCTCCCCGTTCCGGTTCTCCCCCCGTTTCCCCCCGGTTTTGTCGCGTTTTTGCCCCGTTTTGTCCCGTTTTTGCCCCGTTTTTCCCGGTTTCTGCCCCGTTTCCCCGCCGCTCTCACATGGCTGCCGCTCTGCCGCTCCCGCCGCTGCCGCTGCGCTTCCGGGGCACGGCCTGGGCGGAGCCACTTCCGGGTCGCGGCGAGGGGGGCGGCCAATGGGAGCGCGAAGTGGGCGTGGCTACAGCGGAGTGGGCGTGGTCTCGGCAAGGGGCGGGGTCTCGGGGGGTTTGGGGGTCCCGGGGGGAATTTGGGGGAACCCGGGGGGGAATTTGGGGAATTCGGGGGGGTTTGGGGGTCCCAGAGGGGATTTTTGGGGTCCTAGAGGGGAATTTGGGGGTCTCGGGGGGGAATTTGGGGGAATTCAGGGGAATTTTGGGGGTCCCAGAGGGGAATTTGGGGGAATCCGGGGGGGTTTGGGGATTCCAGGGGGGAATTTGGGGGAATTCAGGGGATTTTGGGGGGTCCTACAGGGAAATTTGGGGGAATCAGCGGGGGTTTGAGGCTCCCAGGGGGGTTTTGGGGTCCCAGAGGGGAATTTGGGGAAATTTTGGGGGGTTTTGGGGGTCCTAGAGGGAAATTTGGGGGAACCCGGGGGAATTTTGGGGCTCCCAGAGTGAAATTTGGGGGTCCCAGGGGGGAATTTGGGAGTGCCGGGGGAGATTTGGGGGAATTCAGGGGAATTTTTGGGGTCCCAGAGGGAAATTTGGGTGAATTCAGGGGGATTTTGGGGTTCCTAGGTGGATTCTGGGGGGGTCCCAGAGAGGATTTGGGGATAATTTGAGGAATTTTGGGGTTCCTAGGTGGATTTGGGGGCGTTCCAGAGGGATTTTGGGGGGTCTCAGAGGGAATTTTGGGGCATTTGGGGAGATTTTGGGGTCCCAGAGGGGATTTGGGGATAATTTGAGAAGTTTGGGGGATCCCAGAGGGGATTTGGGGATAATTTGAGGGATTTTGGGGTCCCAGAGGGGATTTGGGGACAATTTGAGGGATTTGGGGGGGTCCCAGAGGGGATTTGGGGATAATTTGAGGGATTCTGGGGGTAATTTGAGGGATTTTGGGGGGTCCCAGGGGAATTTGGGGGGTCCCAGAGGGGATTTGGGGATAATTTGAGGGATTTTGGGGGGTCTCAAAGGGAATTTTGGGGGAATTTTGGGGGGTCCCAGAGGGGATTTGGGGTAATTTGGGGAATTTTGGGGGGTCCCAGAGGGGATTTGGGGACAATTTGAGGGATTTTGGGGGTCCCAGGGGATTTTAGGGGAATTTTGGGGGGTCCCAGAGGGGATTTGGGGGTAATTTGAGGGATTTGGGGGGTCCCAAGGGATTTTGGGGTCCCAGAGGGGATTTGGGGACAATTTGAAGGATTTTGGGGATAATTTGGGGGACTTTGGGGGGTCTCAAAGGGAATTTCGGGGGTCGCGGGGGGCGTGGCCGGCGCTTTGTGGGCGTGGCCTCAGGGGCAGCGGGTGACACGTGCCCAAGGGGGCGTGGCCAAAGAATGAGCGGGACATTTTGTTCCCGAGTGGGCGTGGCCGTGCCCAGGTGAGGGGGCGTGGCCAGGAGCAGACCACGCCCACAAATGAGGGCGTGTGCTCCAGGGGCGTGGCCAAGAAGTGGGCGTGGCCTATTAAACGCGTGTGGCATAAGGGGGCTGCATCCAAAAGTGGGCGTGGTCCCCAGAAGGGGCGTGTCCCACCGGCGGGGCCGTTCCAACCTGGTATTTAAATGAGGGGCGTGGTCCTGAAGGGGGCGTGGCCCTCCCTGAAGGGGCGTGTGCACAAGGGGGCGTGTCCCGTGCCGGCATTTCGGGGCGGGGGCGTGTCCCTGGGGGGGGTGTGTGAGCGGGGGGCGTGTCCCTGGGGGGCGTGTCCCTGTGGGGGCGTGGCCCTGAGGGGGCGTGTCCGGGGAGGGGGCGTGTCCGGGGAGGGGGCGTGTCCGGGGAGGGGGCGTGTCCGGGGAGGGGGTCGGCGGTGGGAGCGGAGGGCGCGGCAGCGGCGCCATGGACGGGCGGCCCGGGCCGAGGTACGGGGGGGGGCGCGCCGCTTTTGGGGAGGGGTCGCGGGGCTGCGACCCCCGGGGGGGGCCTGGGGGGGGTCAGCGGGAACGGGGGGGGGGCCGGGAATGAGACCCCCGGGGGGGGCGGGGTCCGGAATTGAGACCCCCAAGAGGGGCGGGGTCCGGGATTGAGACCCCCGAGAGGGGCGGGACTCGGTTTGGGGAGGGGTCCCGGGGCTGGAATTGCTGGGGAGGGGTCCCGGAGCGACTACAGGGGGGGCGGGGTCCGGAGTTGAGACCCCCAAGAGGGGCGGGGTCCGGTTCTGGGACCCCCGAGAGGGGCGGGGTCCGCCCCCAGGGCGGGGGTCCCGCGGTTGGGACCCTCGGGGGGGGCGGGACTCGGTTTTGGGGGGGTCCCGGGGCTGGAATTGCTGGGGGGGGTCCCAGAGTGACCCCCAAGAGGGGCGGGGTCCTGTTTTGGGGGGGTCCTGGGGCTGGAATTGCTGGGGGGGGGTCCCGGAGCGGCCAAAGGGGGGCGGGGTCCTGTTTTGGGGGGGGGGTCCCGGGGCTGGAATTGCTGGGGGGGGGTCCCGGAGCCGCCACCGGGGGGGCGGGGTCCGGTCTGGGACCCCCGAGAGGGGCGGGACTCGTTTTGGGGGGGGTCCCGGCTGTTTTGGGGGGTCCCGAGACCCCCGGAAGGGGCGGGGTCGGTCCCGGGGGGGTCCCGGGAATGGGACCCCCGGGGGGGGGCGGGGCCCGGTTGATTTGGGGGGTCCCGGGGCAGGAATTTTGGGGAGGGGGAGGCGGGATCCGCCCCCCTTTGGGGGTCCCAGTTAGAGCCTGGTACTGGGACCAGTTAGTGCCCTGTACTGGTCCCAGTTAGAGCCTAGTACTGGCACCAGTTAGAGCCTAGTACTGGGACCAGTTAGAGCCTGGTACTGGGACCAGTTAATGTCTTGTACTGGTCCCAATCAGAGCCTGGTACCGGGACCAGTTAGCGACTGGTACTGGGACCAGTTAGAGACTCGTACTAGGACCAGTTAGTGCCCTGTACTGGGACCAGTTAGTGTCTTTTACTGGTCCCAGTTTTCATTGTGTACTGGTCCCAGTTAGTGCCCGGTACTGTTCCCAGTTTGCTCCCTGTACTGGGCCCAGTTAGTGCCCTGCACTGGTCCCAGTTAGTGCCTGGTACTGGTCTGTACTGGTCCCAGTTAGTGCCCGGTACTGGTCCCAGTTTGCGCCCTGTACTGGTCCCAGTTTGTGCCCTGTACTGGTCCCAGTTAGTGCCTGGTACTGGTCCCAGTCTGCACCCTGTACTGGTCTGTGCTGGTCCCAGTTTGTGCCCTGCGCTGGTCCCAGTTAGTGCCCGGTACTGGTCCCAGTTTGTGCCCTGTGCTGGTCCCAGTTTGCGCCCTGTACTGGTCCCAGTTAGTGCCTGGTACTGGTCTGTACTGGTCCCAGTTTGTGCCCTGCGCTGGTCCCAGTTTGCACCTTGTACTTTCCCAGTTTGTACCGTGTACTGGTCCCAGTTTGTGCCATGCACTGGTCCCAGTCTGCACCCTGTACTGGTCCCAGTTTGCACCTTGTACTTTCCCAGTTAGTGCCCTGTACTGGTCCCAGTTTGTGCCCTGTACTGGTCTGTACTGGTCCCAGTTTGCGCCCTGCACTGGTCCCAGTTAACACCCTGTACTGGTCCCAGTTTGTGCCCGGTCCCACTCCGGCGCTGCTCCCAGTCCCGATCCGCCCATCGCCGTGCATCCCCGCCCCCCTCATTTGCATGAATCTCCATGCATTTGCATGGCCCCGCCCCCCGAGCTCCCCCGGCCGCGGCCCCCGGGCTTGGGGCCAGGAGCAGGAACGGGAACGGGAGCGGGGACGGGAACAGCGCGTCCCGGGCGCGGCACGTGCGCGGGCCCGGCACGGGAACACCGGGGGGACCGGGAAACACCGGGAGAAAATGGGGAAAAATGGGGAAAAACCGCCAAAAAACCGGGGGAAAACCGCCAAAAAACGGGGTGAAAAAGGGGGGAAAATGGGAGCGGGGCACGGGAACAGCGCGTCCCGGGCGCGGCACGTGCGCGGGCCCGGCACGGGAACACCGGGGGGACCGGGAAAAACCGGGAAAACCGGGAAAAACCGGGAAACCGGGAAAAAATGGGAAAACCGGGAAAAATGGGAAAAAATGGGGAAAAACCGCCAAAAAATGGGAAAAAACCGTGAAAAAAACGGGGGGAAAATGGGAGCGGGGCACAGGAACAGCGCGTCCCGGGCGCGGCACGTGCGCGGCCCCGGCACGGGAACACCGGGGGGAACCGGGAAAAACCGGGAAAACCGGGAAAAAATGGGAAAAAAACCGCCAAAAAATGGGAATAATCCGGCAAAAAAATGGGGAAAACCGCGAAAAAATGGGGAAAAACGGGGGAAAATGGGAACAGGGAATGGGAACAGCGCGTCCCGGGCGCGGCACGTGCACGGCCCCACGGCACGGAAAAACCTCGGGAATTCGGGAAAAACCGGGGAAAAAAATGGGAAAAAGTGGGGGAAAAGTGTGAAAAAATGGGGGGAAAAGGGGGGAAAAATGGGAATATGGGATGGTGGGAACGCGAGAGAATGGAAAGACGCGGGAATTCATGGGGAAAATGGGAAATCCTGGGAAAATGGGGAGAAACGGCGAAAAAATGGGGGAAAACTGTGAAAAAATGGGGAAAAAAGTGAAAAAATGGGGAAAAACTGAATAAAAAAAGGGGGAAAATGGGAGAAAATGGGGGGAAATGGAAATGTGGGGTGGTGGGAACACAAGAGAATGGGAAGACACGGGAATTCCTGGGGAAAACGGGAAATCCTGGAAAAATGGGGAAAACCATGAGAAAATGGGGAAAATTGGGGGGGAAAACAGGGAAAAATGGGGAAAAATTGGGGGGAAACAGGGAAAAATGGGGGAAATTAGGGAAAAATGGGGATATGGGATGGTGGGAACAGACAGGAAGTCATGGAAAAACCTGGGAAAATGGGAAATCCTGGGAAAACAGGGAGAAACGGTGAAAAAATGGGGGAAATGGTGAGAAAATGGAAAAAATAGGGGGGAAATGGGGGAAATTGGGGAAAAATGGGGGAAAATATTGGAGAAAATGGGAAAAAATGGGATGGTGGGAACATAAACGGGAATGGCACCAGAAGGGAAATCATGGGGAAATGGGAAATCTGGGAAAAATCACCAAAAAATGGGGGAAAACAGTGGAAAAAATGGGAAAAATTTGAGATATGGGATAGTGGGCACACGTGAATGGGGAGAAATTGTGGGAAAATGTGGAAAAATGGGAAATTGTGGAAAAAACGGGGGGGGGAAAATGGGAATATGGGATGGTGGGAGCACATGGGAACGTGGGATTTTGGTTCTACAGGGGGGTTTGGGGTTCAGTTTGGGGATTTGGGGATTTTTGGGGTATAAAGGGAGGATTTTGGGGGTCACTTTGGGGATTTTTGGGTTCAGTTTGGGGTTTTTGGGGTATAAAGGGAGGATTTTGGTGTTCACTTTGGGGTTTTTGGGGTTCAGTTTGGGGGTTTTGGGTTCTTTTGGGGTATAAAGGGCGGATTTTGGAGGTTCTTTTTGGATTTTTTCTTGATTTTTGGTGTATGAAGGGGGGATTTTGGGGTCTCATTTTCGGGGTGCCCCCCAGGCCGACCCCCGAGGGTCGCGCGGGAGCGCTCCCGGGATGGGGTGGGGTTCACTGGGGGATGTTTTGAGGTATAAAGGGGAGAGTTTTGGGGTTGTTTTGGGGGTTTTTAGGTTCAGTTGGGGGATTTTTTGATTTTTTGGTGTATGAAGGGGGGATTTTGGGGTCTCAATTTCGGGGTGCCCCCCAGGCCGACCCCCGAGGGTCGCCGGGAGCGCTCCCGGGACGGAGGTGTGGGGTTCACTGGGGGATGTTTTTGGGTATAAAGAGGGTTTTTTGGGGGTTCTTTTTGGGGTTTTTTGTGGTTCTTTTTGGGGGTTTTTGGTGCATGAAGGGGGAATTTTGGGGTCTCAATTTCGGGGTGCGCCCCCAGGCCGACCCCGAGGGCCGCCGGGAGCGCTCCTGGGACGGGGGTGGGGTTCACTGGGGGACGTTTTGGAGGAATCCAGTGAGGTTTTCTGTATACAGGGGGGATTTTGGTGCTCAGTTTGGGGATTTGTGGGGTTTTTGGGGGTCTCATTTTCGGGGTGCCCCCCAGGCCGACCCCCGAGGGGCCGCCGGGAGCGCTCCCGGGACGCCGCCCAGGTGCCGGCGCAGAGCCGCGAGGCCGAGGGTGTTTCGGGCAGCTGGCGCTGGCGCTGCCCCTTCGCGCCGCGGCGTCAGCGCCCACCTGGACAAAGCGTCCATCATGCGCCTGACCATCAGCTACCTGCGCGTGCAGCGCCTGCTGGCCGCGGGTCAGCCACCCCCCGAACCCTCAAAAAACACCCGGGACCCCAAAACCCACCGGGAAGCCCCCAAATCCCCGCTGGAAGCAGCCCCCAAATCCATCGGGAAACTCCCCGAGATCCACCAGGATCCCATCCCCAAATCCTCATCAGGAGCACCCCCAAATCCTCATCAGGACCCCCCAAATCCTCATTGGGACCCCCCACACAAAACCTTACCGAGGACCCCCAGATTCATAGGGACCCCAAAATCCCCCCCAAATCCCCGTAGGAAACCCCAAATCCATCGGGAACCCTCCCAGAGCCACCAGGATCCCCACCCCAAATCCTCATCAGGAGCACCCCCAAATCCTCATCAGGACCCCCCAAATCCTCATTGGGACCTCCCCACAAAACCTTACCGGGACCCCCAGATTCATAGGGACCCCAAAATCCCCCCCAAATCCCCGTAGGAAACCCCAAATCCATCGGGAACCCTCCCAGAGCCACCAGGATCCCACCCCCAAATCCACCCCCAAATCCTCATCGGGACCCCCCAAAAATCCTCATTGGGACTCCCAAATTCTTACCGGGACCCCCAGGTTCATCGGGACCCCAAAATCCCCCCCAAATCCCCGTAGGAAACCCCAAATCCATCGGGAACCCTCCCAGAGCCACCAGGATCCCACCCCCAAATCCACCCCAAAATGCTGATCAGGAACACCCCAAATCCTCATCGGGACCCCCCCAAAAATCCTCATTGGGACTCCCCAAAATTCTTACCGGGACCCCCAGGTTCATCGGGACCCCAAAATCCCCCCCCAAATCCCCGTAGGAAACCCCAAATCCACCGGGAACCCTCCCAGAGCCACCAGGATCACACCACCCAAATTCCACCCCAAAATCCTCATCAAGAACACCCCAGAACTCATCGAGAACACCCCCAAATCCTTACCGGGAACCCCAAATTCATCAGGACCCCAAAACTCATCGAGAACACCCCCAAATCCTTACCGGGAACCCCCCCAAATCCCTGCTGGAAGCAACCCCAAATCCATGGGGAACCGTCCCAGATCCACCAGGAACCCACCCCCAAAAATCCTCATTGGGACTCCCCCAAATCATTACCGGGACCCCAGATTCATAGGGACCCCCAAAATCCCCCCCAAATCCCCGTAGGAAACCCCAAATCCATCGGGAACCCTCCCAGAGCCACCAGGATCCCACCCCCAAATCCTCATCAGGAGCACCCCCAAATCCTCATCAGGACCCCCCAAATCCTCATTGGGACCCCCCACCAAAACCTTACCGGGACCCCCCAGATTCATAGGGACCCCCAAAATCCCCCCCCAAATCCCGTAGGAAACCCCAAAATCCATCGGGAACCCCTCCCAGAGCCACCCAGGATCACACCCCCAAATCCACCCCAAATCCTCATCGGGACCCCCCCAAAACCTCATCAAGAACACCCCTAAATTCTTACCGGGAACTCCAAATTCATCGGGACCAGCCAAAACCCACGGGAATCCCCCAAATCCCCACCCGGAGCCCCCCCAAACCCACCTGGACAAAGCGTCCATCGTGCGCCTGACCATCAGCTCCCTGCGCGTGCAGCGCCTGCTGGCCGCGGGTCAGCCACCTCCCCGAAACCCCCCGAACCCCAAAAAACACCCGGGACCCCAAAACCCACCGGGAACCCCCCCAAATCCCCGCTGGAAGCAGCCCCAATTCCATCGGAAACTCCCCGAGATCCACCAGGATCCCACCCCCAAATCCTCATCAGGAGCACCCCCAAATCCTCATCAGGACCCGCCCCAAATCCTCATTGGGACCCCCCAAATCATTACCAGGACCCCCAGATTCATAGGGACCATCACCAAACTCCCCCCCCAAATCCCCATAGGAAACCCAAATCCACCGGGAACCCTCCAGTGATCCACCAGGATCCCACCCCCAAATCCACCCCAAAATCCTGATCAGGAACACCCCAAATCCTCATCGGAACCCCCCAAAAATTCCTCATTGGGACCCCCCAAATCCTTACCGGGACCCCAGATTCATAGGGACCCCAAAATCCTCCCCCAAATCCCCGTAGGAAACCCCAAATCCACCGGGAACCCTCCCTCCCAGATCCACCAGGATCCCACCCCCAAATCCACCCCAAAATGCTGATCAGGAACACCCCAAACTCCTCATCGGACCCCCCAAAAATCCTCATTGGGACTCCCCAAATTCTTACCGGGAACCCCAAATTCATCGGGACCCCAAAATCCCCATAGGAAACCCCCAAATCCACTGGGAACACTCCCGAATCCACCAGGATCCCACCACCCAAATCTTCATCAGGAGCATCCCCAAATCCTCATTGGGACCCCCCCAAATCCTTACCGGGACCCCCGAGATTCATAGGGACCCCCAAAATCCTCCCCAAATCCCATAGGAAATCCCAAATCCACCGGGAACCCTCCCAGAGCCACCAGGATCACACCCCCAAATCCACCCCAAAATCCTCATCAAGAACACCCCAGAACTCATCGAGAACACCCCCAAATCCTTACCGGGAACCCCAAATTCATCAGGACCCCAAAACTCATCGAGAACACCCCCAAATCCTTACCGGGAACCCCACAAATCCCCGCTGGAAGCAACCCCAAATCCATGGGGAACCGTCCCAGATCCACCAGGAACCCACCCCCAAATCCTCATCAGGAACACCCCCAAAATCCTCATTGGGACCCCCCAAATCCTTACCGGGACCCCAGATTCATAGGACCGACCCCAAAATCCCCCCCAAATCCCCATAGGAAACCCCAAATCCATCGGGAACCCTCCCAGAGCCACCAGGATCCCACCCCCCAAATCCTCATCAGAACCCCCCAAAATCCTCATCGGGACCCCCCAAATCATTACCGGGACCCCCAGATTCATAGGGACCCCCAAAATCCCCCCAAATCCCCGTAGGAAACCCCAAATCCATCGGGAACCCCTCCCAGAGCCACCAGGATCACACCCCCCAAATCCACCCCAAAATCCTGATCAGGAACACCCCAAATCCTCATCGGACCCCCCAAAAATCCTCATTGGGACCCCCCAAATTCTTACCGGGACCCCCAGATTCATAGGGACCTCCAAAATCCCCCCCAAATCCCCATAGGAAACCCCAAATCCATCGGGAACCCTCCCAGATCCACCAGGATCCCACCCCCCAAATCCACCCCAAAATCCTCATCAAGAACACCCCAGAACTCATCGAGAACACCCCCAAATCCCTTACCGGGAACCCCAAATTCATCGGGACCCCAAAATCTCCCGGGAACCCCAAAACCCACCGGAACCCCCCCAAATCCCCACTGAGAGTACCCCCAAATCCATCGGGAACCCTCCCAGATCCACCAGGATCCCACCCCCAAATCCACCCCAAATCCTCATCGGGACCACCAAAATCTCCCGGGAACCCCCCCCCAAATTCCCATGGGGACCCCCCAAATCCACCGGGAACCCCTCCCAGATCCACCAGGATCCCACCCCCAAATCCACAACCCAAATCCCCACCGGGACCCCCCAAATCCATCGGGAACCCCCAAAACCACCCTCAACCCCCCAAGCCCCCCGGCCCTTTTGGGGGTACCTCCTGACCCCCCCACCTTTCCGCGGACCCCCTGACGCCCCCAGACCCCTCCTCAGCCCCCCCCAGACACCCCCAGACCCCTTGAATCCCCCCCCAAGACCCCCCCAAAACCCTCCCCACGTGCCTTGATCATCCCAACCAAGGGGAGGGGCCGGTTTCCCCTCAATCCCCCAAGCCCCCCGACCCTTTTGGGGGACCCCCCGACCCCCCCCCCATTTCCGGGGACCCCCTGACGCCCCCAGACCCCTCTTCAGCCCCCCCAGACACCCCCAAAAGCCCCGCAAGACCCTCCCCAAGTGCCTCGATGGTCCCAGCCAAGGGGAGGGGCCGGGTTTATTCTTTCCCCCCCCAAGCCCCCCGACCCTTTTGGGGGTACCCCCCGACCCCCCCCCCATTTCCGGGGACCCCCTGACGCCCCCCGGGGCCCCCAGGCGCGTGGGCGGCGGCGGCGGCCGAGGCGGTGGACGGCTGCTACCTGCAGGCGCTGAGCGGCTTCGTGATGGTGCTGAGCGAGGGCGGGGGACATGATTTACCTGTCCGAGAACGTCAGCCGCCTGCTGGGGCTCAGCCAGGTGCGGGGGGGCCCAAATCCGCCGGGGGGGGACCCCAAATTCTGGCAGGATGAACCCCAAAATCTGGCGGGGGGGACCCCGAAATCTGGCGGGGGAGACTCAAAGAAAATCCCGTTGGAGCGGCCCCAAAATCTCTCGAGGAAGGGACAAAAATCTGCCTGGGGGGGGTGCCAAAAAATCTGCCGGGGGGACCCCAAAATTTGTCGGGGTGATCCCCAAAATCTGGCGGGGGGGGGACCCAAAAATCCGCCGAGGGGGACCCCGAAATCTGCCGGGGGAGACTCAAAAAAATCCCGTTGGAGCAGCCCCGAAATCTGTCAAGGAGGGGCCAAAAATCTGCCTGGGGGGGGGTCCCAAAAAATTTCCCGGGGGGGGGACCCTAAAAAATCTGCCGGGGGAGGACCCCAAATTCTGTCAGGATGAACCCCAAAATCTGGCGGGGGGGAGCCCTAAAATCTGGCGGGGGAGACTCAAAAAAAATCCCTTTGGAGCGGCCCCAAAATCTCTCAAGAAAGGGGTTAAAATCTGCCTGGGGTGAGACAAAATCTGCTAGGGGTGGGGCCCAGAATTTGCCGGGGTGAACCCCAAATTCTGTCAGGATGAACCCCAAAATCTGGCGGGGGGGACCCCGAAATCTGGCGGGGGAGACTCAAAAAAATCCCGTTGGAGCGGCCCCAAAATCTCTCAAGAAGGGGCCAAAATCTGTCCGGGGACATCTGAAAAATCTGCCTGGGGGGGGGCCCAAAAATCTGCCGGCGGGGGGGCCCCCAAATTCTGTCAGGATGAACCCCAAAATCTGGCAGGGGGGACCCCAAAAATTTGTCAGAGGGAGCCCCAAAATCTGGGGGGGGGGAGCCTCAAAAAATCCCGTTGGAGCGGCCCCAAAATCTCTCAAGGAGGGGCCAAAATCTGCCCGGGGGGGGGCCCCCAAAATCTGCCAGGGGGGACCCCCAAAATCTGCCTGGGGGGGACCCCAAATTCTGTCAGGATGAACCCCAAAATCTGGCGGGGGGGGCCCCAAAATCCTCTCAAGGAGGGGCTCCAAAAATTTGTTGGGGGGGGGGGGCTAAAATCTGTCAGGGGGGGGCTCAAAACTTTTTAGGGAGCCCCAAAAATCTTTTGGGGGTCCCCAAATTCTGCCTGGGGGGTCCCAAAGGTGGGGAGGGGTCCCCAAAATGCGGGGGGTGGTCCCTAAAGGTGGGGAGGGGTCCCCAAAACTCGGTGCCCCCCCCAGCTGGAGCTGATCGGCGCACAGCGTGTTCGACTTCGTGCACCCCCTGCGACCACGAGGAGCTGCAGGACGTGCTGAGCCCGCGGCAGGGTGAGACCCCTCCCCAAATTCACCCCCAAACCGCCCCTGAGACCCCTCCCCAAATTCAAACCAAACATCCCAAAAATACCCCCCAAAATATCCCAAAAATCCCCTCAAAAATACGCTCAAAATGCCCCAAATTCAGCCCAAAATCATCCCCGAGCCCGCGGCAGGGTGGGACCCCCTCCCCAAATTCAGCCCAAATTATCCCTGAGACCCCTCCCCAAATTCAGCCCAAATCACCCCCTGAGACCCCTCCCCAAATTCAAACCAAAAACCCCCAAATCACCCCAAAAATACCCCAAAAAATCCCTCCAAAAAATGCCCCAAATTCAGCCCAAAATCATCCCCGAGCCCGCGGCAGGGTGAGACCCCTCCCCAAATTCACCCCAAAAAATACTCTCCAAAATACCCCAAAAATCCTCTCAAAAATATACTCAAAATGCCCCAAATTCACCCCAAGATCACCCCCGAGGCCGCAGCAGGATGAGACCCCTCCCCAAATTCAGCCCAAATCACCCCCTGAGACCCCTCCCCAAATTCACCCCAAAAATACCCCCCAAAATACCCCCAAATCACCCCAAAAATCCCTCCAAAAATGCCCCAAAATCATCCCTGAGCCCGCGGCAGGGTGAGACCCCTCCCCAAATTCTCCTCTGACCCTCTGGGAGCTCCGGGACCCCCTCCCCAATTCCCGTGACCCCTCTCAAACCCCCCGAGACCCCTCCCCAATAGCGGGGGGCGTGGCTTTCCCCTGCCCATGAGGAGCCCCCAGACCCCCGGGACCCCCCAAAATCCGGCATCCCCCAACTCCTCTGACCCCCCTCGACCCTCCGAGACCCCCTCCCCCAATTCCCGTGACCCCCCCAAACTCCCCGAGACCCCCTCCCCAATAATGCGGGGCGTGGCTTTCCCTGCCCATGAGGAGCCCCCAGACCCCCGGGACCCCCCTGGGACCCCCCGCCAAACTCCGGGACCCCCGGGCCCCTCTGACCCCCCCTGACCCTTGGGCCCCCTCCCCAATTCAGGGGGTCCCCGGCGGCGGGGGGGAGCGCTCGGGCCGCAGTTTCTCGCGCTGCGCATGAAGAGCACCCTGAGCGGGCGCGGGCGCTGCCTCAACCTCAAAGCGGCCCTCCTGGAAGGTGGGGGGACACCGGGGGACATTTGGGGGACATTTGGGGACATTTGGGGACACCGGGGACATTGGGGACATTTGGGGACATCTGGGGATATTGGGGACGTTGGGGGGATTGGGGACACCGGGGACATTGGGGGACATTTGGGGACATTGGGGACATTTTAGGGACACAGGGGACATTGGGGACATTTGGGGACGCTGGGGACATCCTGGGGACACTGGGGACATTTGGGGACACCGGGGACATTGGGGACATTTGGGGACACTGGGGACATTTGGGACATCTGGGGACATTTGGGGACATCTGGGGACATTTGGGGGACACCGGGGACATTTGGGGACATTTGGGGACATCTGGGGACATTGGGGACATTTGGGGACACCGGGGACATTGGGGACATTTGGGGACACTGGGTGACATTTGGGGACATTTGGGGACATTTGGGGACATCCTGGGGGACATCCTGGGGACATTGGGGGACACTGGGGACATTGGGGACATTTGGGGACATTTGGGGGACATCTGGGGACATTGGGGACTTTGGGGGACATCCTGGGGACACTGGGGACACTGGGGACATTGGGGGGACATTTGGGGACATTTGGGGGACATTTGGGGACATCTGGGACATTGGGGACACTGGAGACATTGGGGACATTGGGGGACATTTGGGGGGATTGGGGACACTGGGGACATTGGGGACATTGGGGGACAATTTTGGGGGGCAGGGGGAGGTTTGGAATAAACCCCAAGGGGTTCCCTGGGGATTTTGGGGTAAGTCCTGAGCGGGTTTTTTTTGGATTTTTGGGCATTTTGGAGTAAATCCCAAGCGTTTTTTGGTGGATTTTTGGGGCATTTTTTGGGGTAAATCCCGAGCGGTTTTTGGGCATTTCTGGGTAAATCCCGAGCGGTTTTTTTGGGGGTGTTTTGGGCATTTTTTGGGTAAATCCCAAGCGGGTTTTTTGGGGTGTTTTGGGGTAAATCCCGAGGGTTTTTCTGTGGATTATTGGGATAAATCCCAAGAGGATTTTTGGGGCATTTTTGGGGTAAATCCCGAGCGTGCTTTTCTGGATTTTTGTGTAAATCTAGAGCGGTTTTTTCTGGATTTTTCTGGATTTTTGCTTAAATCCTGAGCCGTTTTTGGGGCACTTTTGGGGTAAATCCGAGCAGATTTTTTGTGGATTTTGCTGGATTTTTGTGTAAATCCCGAGCGGTTTTTTTCTGGATTTTTCTGGATTTTTGCTTAAATCCTGAGCCGTTTTTGGGGCACTTTTGGGGTAAATCCCGAGCGGTTTTTTTGTGGATTTTTCTGGATTTTTGTGTAAATCCCGAGCGTTTTTTCCTGGATTTTTCTGGATTTTTGCTTAAATCCTGAGCCGTTTTTGGGGCACTTTTGGGGTAAATCCCGAGCAGATTTTTTGTGGATTTTTCTGGATTTTTGTGTAAATCCCGAGCGTTTTTTGGGGCATTTTTTTGGGGTAAATCCCGGCGGGTTTTTTTTCTGTATTTCCGTGTAAATCCCGATCGTTTCCCGGGCATTTCCCGCTGATTCCCGCCCCCAACGCCCCCCGCCCAGGTGCTGCACTGCGCGGGGCACATGCGGACGTACGCGGGGGCGGGGGGCGGCGAGCCCCCCGCTGCGCTGCCTGGTGCTGATCTGCGAGGCCATCGCGCACACCCGGCGCCATCGAGCTCGAGGCGCCGCTGGGCTCGGGCACCGTGCTCACCCGCCACTCCATGGACATGAAGTTCACCTACTGCGACGACAGGTGAGACCCCCGGCACCCCCCCCGGGACCCCCACGGGACCCCCGGGATCTCCGGGTTCTGGGTTTGTTACACCCTGTAAAGATAGAACCCCAAATATCCCATTAATAACCCAAAATTCGGCACTTCTGGGCCCCAAAAATCCCCCAAATCCCCCAAAACCCAGCAGCCCCAGACCCCCGGGAACCCCTTGGGACCCCCCCCGGGACCCCCCGGGACCCCCCACGGGACCCCCGGGATCTCCGGGTTCTGGGTTTGTTACACCTGTAAAGATAGAACCCCAAAAGTCCCATTAATAACCCAAAATTCGGCACTTCTGGGCCCCCAAAATCCCACAAATCCCCCAAAACCCAGCAGCCCCAGACCCCCGGGACCCCCCCCGGGGACCCCCATGGGACCCCCCACGGGACCCCCACGGGAACGCCACGGGACCCTCGGGTTCTGGGTTTGTTGCACACCCTGTAAAGATAGAACCCCAAAAATCCCATAAATCCCCCAAAATTCAGCACCCCCACATTGTGAACCCTCACACTCCGAAATTCCCAAAAAAATCCCCAAAATCCCTCCCAAAACCTGGCGTCTCCCGGTGTTTTTGGGGTGCAGGATCGGGGAGGTGGCCGGGCACCCCCAGGATTTTGGGGTCACACCGAATATTGGGGTAATTCTCTGATGATTTTGGGGGTGCCGCGGTGTTTTTGGGGTGCAGGATCGGGGAGGGGGGCCGGGCACCCCAGGATTTTGGGGTCACACCGATATTGGGGTAACTCCCCGGTGTTTTTGGGGTGTCCCCCCCGGTGTTTTTGGGGGTGCAGGATCGGGGAGGTGGGCCGGGCACCCCCAGGATTTTGGGGTCACACCGATATTGGGGTGTCCCCCCGGTGTTTTTGGGGGTGCAGGATCGGGGAGGTGGCCGGGCACCCCAGGATTTTGGGGGTCACACCGATGTTGGGGTGTCCCCCCGGTGTTTTTTGGGGTGCAGGATCGGGGAGGGGGGCCGGGCACCCCCAGGATTTTGGGGTCAGAGCGATGTTGGGGTGTCCCCCCGGTGTTTTTTGGGGTGCAGGATCGGGGAGGTGGCCGGGTACCACCCCGAGGAGCTCCTGGGCTGTTCCCTCTACGAGTTCGTCCACGCGCTCGACTCCAACACCCTGAGCCGCAGCGTGCACACCCGTGAGTGCCCCCGACCCCAAAATGTCCGTGGGGAACCCCAAAACCCCCCCGGGGACCCCAAAAATGTCCGTGGGGAACCCGCAAAACCCCCCGGGGACCCCAAAAATGTCCATGGAGAACCCCAGAAACCCCCCGGGACCCCCAAAATATCTGTGGGGAACCTCAAAACCCCCCCGGGAACCCCAAAACCCCCTCGGGAACCCCAAAAGCCCCTCAGGAACCCCCAAAATCCACCTGAGAACCCCCCAAACCCTCTCGGGAACCCCAGAACCCACTCAAAAACCCCCAAAATTCCCTCAGGGATCCCAGAACCACCTCGGGGACCCCCAACCTCCCGCCGGGGGACCCCAAAATCCGCCTGAGGACCCCAAAATCCCCTCGGGAACCCCAAAATCTCCATGGGGAACCCCAAAATCCACCTGGGAACCCCAATATTCCTACGGGAAATGTGCTCTGCACCTGGAAATGCCAATTCTGGTGACCCCAATCCCCCCCGATGTCCCCAATCCCCCCAATGTCCCCAGTGTCCCCAATGTCCCCAATGTCCCCAATGTCCCCATGTCCCCAATGTCCCCAATGTCCCCATGTCCCCAATGTCCCCAATGTCCCCGATGTCCCCGATGTCCCCAGTGCTCAGCAAGGGCCAGGCTGTCACCAGCCAGTACCGGTTTCCTGTCCCCATGTCCCCATGTCCCCAATGTCCCCAATGTCCCCAATGTCCCCAATGTCCCCAATGTCCCCAATCCCCCTCGATGTCCCCGATGTCCCCAGTGCTCAGCAAGGGCCAGGCTGTCACCAGCCAGTACCGGTTCCTGTCCCCATGTCCCCAGTGTCCCCATGTCCCCCGATGTCCCCAATCCCCCCCGATGTCCCCAATGTCCCCAATGTCCCCAAATGTCCCCGTGTCCCCAGTGCTCAGCAAGGGCCAGGCTGTCACCAGCCAGTACCGGTTCCTGGCCAAGCGCGGGGGGTTCCTGTGGGCGCAGACCCAGGCCACCGTCATGGGCGGGGGGCGCGCGGCGCCCGAGGGCATCGTGTGCCTGCACTTCGTGCTCAGGTGGGGGACACCGGGGACACCGGGGGGACATGGGGGACATTGGGGACACCGGGGACACCGGGGGGACATGGAGACATTGGGGACACTGGGGACACTGGGGTCACTGGGGTGACACAGCCCCCAAGGGCATCGTGTGCCTGCACTTCGTGCTCAGGTGGGGGACACCGGGGACACCGGGGGACACTGGGGGGGCATGGGGACATTGGGGACACCGGGGGGGGATTGGGGACACTGGGGGCATTGGGGTCACTGGGGACATTGGGGGGATTGGGGACACTGGGGGGAATTGGGGACACTGGGGGGTATGGGGACATTGGGGGCATTGGGGACATTGGGGACACTGGGGACATTGGGGGTCACTGGGGACATTGGGGACATTGGGGTCACACAGCCCCTGAGGGCATCGTGTGCCTGCACTTCGTGCTCAGGTGGGGACACCGGGGGGGCATGGGGACATTGGGGTCATTGAGGGGACATTGGGGACAGCAGGGAAATTGGGAACACTGGGGAATTGGGGACACTGGGGACATCGGGGACATGGAGGGGGACGTTGGGGGAATTGGGACACTGGGGACACCGGGGGGATTTGGGACATTGAGGGGTCACAGGGGACACTGGGGAGGGGTCGCAGGGGACCCCAAAATCCCCCCCCGGGGACCCTCCAAGCCCCTCTTTGGGATGTGGGGACCCACAAAATCCCCCCCGGGGGACCCCCAAGCCCCTCTTTGGGATGTGGGGACCCCCCAAAATCCCCCTCTGGGACCCCCCCAAGCCCCTTTTTGGGGGGGGTGGGGACCCGCCCAAGCCCCTTTCTTTGGGATTGAGAACCCCCAAAAATCCCCCCCGGGGGGCCCCCCCCAAGCCCCTTTTTTGGGGGTGGTCCTCGCGCCTGACGCCCCCTCCCCCGCGCAGCCCGCGTGGAGCAGCGCGGCTGGTGCTGTCCCTGGAGCAGACCCAGGCGCCGCGATTTGGGGGAGGGGGGCGCCGCCCCGCCGCCCCCCGCCCCCCGCCCCCGCCGGACGCCGTGCTGGACCTGAGCCTCGGTGCGGACTGGGAAGGGACTGGGAGCCACTGGGGGGGATTTTGGGGGGGTTCTGGGGGGGGTTTTGGGGGTCTGGGGGGGGGTCCCGAGGGTCCTGGGGGGGGGGGGGTCCGGGGTGATTTTGGGGTTTTTTTGGGGGGGCTCCCAGGCGGTTTTTGTGGGGAGGTTCTGGGTTTATTTTGGTTTGTTTTTTTTTTTTTCGGGGATCCCGGGATAATTTGGGGACTTTTCCGGGGGTCTCACCCTCCTTTTCCCCCCCAGGCCTGGGGGTCCCGGGGGTCCCGGGGGTCCTGGGGTGGATTTAGGATTTTTTGGGTGGTTTTGGATGACTTTGGGGTCGTTTTTGTTGGTCCCGAGGGCAGTTTTTGGGG